>NC_056733.1:1182972165-1183014665 GCF_019279795.1 Protopterus annectens | reverse complement strand
GCCCCACATACAAGATTCTGAAATAACCCTTCCCAACTACTGCATGTTAAGGAATGACAGAACACAAAAAAGGGATGTGGTGTAGCACTCCTTTACTCAGCATCCCTCTTAGTCACCCCCTATACCAAACCCTTTCCCAAATTGGCAAGGCAGAAATAATACCAGCCCTACTCCACCTAAACAAGCATAAACTCATATTTGTTCTCTCCCTCTACATTCCTCCTGGTGACAATATCCCATCCCTTGAAGATATTCTCTCCTGGGTCTCAACCAACATTACTCATGAATAATCCTGGAGGACATGAACATGAACTGGGCCACAATCCAATCTCCCACTAACTCACTCAATATTAACTTATATAACTTTACACAACTAATCAATTCCACTACCAGGCCTTCCAGGAACTCCATCACTAGAACTACAATAGACTGGATTATAGTATCCCAGCCTCACTATAGCTCTGATAGTGGTACTCTCCCAGATCAACTAGCTGATCATTTCCCCACTTTTGCCCACCATCTCCCCTCTTCTATACAGCTAACTCACACTTATATTTCCACACATTGCCTAAAGAACCTTAATGCTGAAACCTTCTCAGTTGCACTAAAATGCTCAAACTGGAACCCATTAAAAACTCTTTCCCTAGATAATGCTCTATCCTACTTTAACTCTTCTTTCACAAACCTGCTCAACTCTTTTGCCCCTCTTAAAATGAAACATATAAAAAGTAACCCTGTACCCTGGTTAACCAAAAACACCTTAGCTACTATGCGATTCTGTGACAAAGCCTGGATAGGTTACCATAAAAATAAAACCACTATCACTCTAAATGAATATAAAACACTACAAAATAAAGTAAAAATCCTTATTACCTTAGACCGCAAAGCCAATTTTTCCACTCTCCAAACTAACCACGCCACCAATTCCAAACTATTTTGGAAAGGAATCCCATCTCTCCTCAACCCAGGAAAAAAAGAAAACCCTTTCTCCAACCCAAATGCCTCAGACATGGACTTGGCCACACAACTTAACTCTTTCTTCATAGAGTCCATAAGCAAGCTAACATCATCCTTCACCAACACCTCTACGACCCCTGCTCAGCGTGGTCCCATCCCTTCCTCCCCTAGCATCCCTTGCCCCCAACCTCCACCTTTCTCTATAAATCCTATCTCTATAGACACCCTAAAAAAACTTCTCCTAAAATTAAAACCTGGTTCCAATGCCCCTGGTGAAATTCCCCCCTACCTCCTAAAAGTAGCCACAGAAGCCATTGCTCTCCCTATCAGCATACTAATCAATAAGTCTATCTCAGAAAGCCAGGTCCCCCAGCTCTGGAAGAAGGCCTTTATTATTCCTCTTCATAAAACTGACAATAATAATGACATCCCAAACTTTCGCCCTATCGCCATCCTATCCCCTATTTCTAAGCTACTTGAAAAGTGTGTACACCAACAACTCTTACCCTACCTCATCAATAATCAGCTTCTTACCCCACACCACATGGCTTTAGACCAGGTTTAGTACTGCCACTGCCCTCCTCTCCTTCCTAGAAACAATCAACAAAGCCCGCGACTCTGGCCACTTTGTATCCACTCTTTTCCTCGATCTCTCTAAGGCATTTGACACTATTTCCCATAACCTCCTTCTTACCAAACTCTCTAAACTTAACCTATCCCCTTCCTCTACCCAGTGGTTCTCAAGCTATCTCACAAACAGGCAACAAGCAGTTAAATGGAAAAAAGCTACCTCACCCTTCCTTAATACATCCACAGGCATCCCCCAAGGTTCCATTCTAGGCCCCCTACTATTCAACATATTCATAAATGATTTCTTCAAAGCCATTCCTAACTCCAGTCTCATCCACTATGCCAATGATTCAGTTATAATCTGTTCTTCCCCTTTCATCATAACTCTAAACAATCTAACTAAAGCCGTCTTCTCTTCCACTGAACAGTGGATGCTCAACAACCATCTAACCCTTAATGCAACCAAAACAAAACTTATGTTATTCAATGCATCCAAAACCTCCTCCCTAGACAAACAATTCTTCATAATTACCAGCAATAATAATACCCCCCCTAGAACTAGTCTCTGATGCAAAATTACTAGGAATTATCATTGACAATCAACTAAAATTTGATAAGCATCTACAAACAAATATAAAAAAAAACACACAAAAAATTAGGTATGCTTTACCGCCACAGTTGCTTTATCTCTCCCACCACCAGGATTACATTAGCTAATACATACCTCATTCCATCCCTTTTATATGGTGCATCTATCCTAACCAGCCTACAATCATTCCTCAAAACAAAACTCTCATCTTGTTATAACAAAATATCCAAATTTGTGGCAGGTCATAGAGACTCTTCTCACCACTGTAATTCCCTTCACCAACTAAGCTGGCTAAAATTACCAAACTTCCCCACATATACCCAGTCATCCAAACACACAAACTCATTCATAACCCGTCTCTCTGCCCCTCCCTAGCAAATACCTTTGAAATGCATAAACCAAATAGTCTCTTAAGATCCAATTCCCAAAACCTAATTAAATTGCGTAAACCAACACATCCTGCTGGGAATCAGTTGATGTCCTTCTGTCTTGCATGCCTCTGGAACTCTCCCCCTTCTCCCATCTGCACCACCAGCTGTCTGTCCTTGTTTAAAACCTCTCTCTGACCTTACCTGCACTCGGGCGTTACTTCACAACGGAAATGCTCTTGCTCTCATCCAACCTAACACTACCACACTTTCTTCCTAACTTTCCAAACTTAGTTGCCTGTCATTGCCTCCTAAAGTTTTACATCCTTACCTCATTGTAATTCCTTAAAAAAACAAAAAAATAACCTGATGTCATTTTATTTCTGTATTATGTAACATCTATTTTGAATTGTGCAATATGGGTTTGTACTATACAAAATATGTATTTAATATTTAATTGAAATGTATGTTATGGATTTGTTGTGCAATACGGGTTTGTACTATATAAAATATGTATTTAACATTTAACTGAAATGTATATTATGGATTTGTGCTCTTTCTGTACTACGTATTTGTATTTCTCTGGAGCTTTTCTCCCCAGGACTCCATTGAAAATGGGCTCCTTGCAGCCCAATGGACTATCCTGGAAAACAAACTGCAAATAAATAAATGCAAATAAAAGGAAATAATAAAAACATGCATTCATTTCAAGCAAAGGTGGTATGATGAAAATGTTATTTTAGATGCCCTTCATAAAATAACGGATACCAGTTTACTTCATAATAGGCCTTTAGTAAGTAAGATAAATAATAATAGAGAATTTAATACTTTGCAAGAGTGTAGAACATTTTATTTTGTTACTGTATATAATATCCTAAGTGAGAAAACTATTGGTGTCAGATATTATTGGCCCGATTTAATTAATATGGAAGGGGTAATAAATCTGTGTAGAACTGTAAATATCTTTTTTAAGAGAAGTAGAACTATCAACGACATGGTGGTATACAATGGATTTATTTCACCTGGTGAAAAATTAAATCTACAGGTTGAGGAAGGTGGCACCTTCCCTTGTGGAAGGTGTTTGGTTTGCCCCAACATTATTAAATGTTTTGAAAAAATAAATGGTGTAAAATTCTGTTCCACTTTTCCTTTTTCATGTATAACTAAATCAATGGTATATGCTCTGTCTTGCCCTTGTAATTTGTATTATTTTGGGGAGACTAAAAGAATATTCAAACTACGGTTGCAAGAACATATCAGAGACATAAACAATAATAATGCTATGAGCCCTATAGCTTTACAGTTTTTTACTTGTCATAGTAGTGACTTTTCACTATTAAATGCTTGTATTTTGGAACATATTTCAGAAACAGATGAAGTGTTAATGAAAAAGAAATTATTGTATAAAAAAACTTAATATATTTTAAAATTTAATATACTATCTCCAGCAGGTTTAAATATGTGAATGTAACTGGAGAGTGTTTCTTTAAAATGTATATATTATTATTTTAATTGATGGTTGACTGATTAGATGATTGTTTAATTAATTGTGTTTAAGTGAATATATGTGTGTGTGTGTGTGTGTGTGTGTGTGTGTGTGTGTGTGTGTGTGTGTGAGTGTATATATATATATATATATATATATATATATATATATATATATATATATATATATATATATATATATATATATATATATATATATATATATATATATATATATATATATATATATATATATATATATATATATATATATATATACATATATATATATATATATATATATATATATATATATATATATATATATATATATATATATATATATATATATATATATATATATATATATATATATATATATATATATATATATATATATATATATATATATATATATATATATATATATATATATATATATATATACACACACATGGTGTGGCATGTTTTGTATCTCCAGGAAGGCTGTGCCGAGGCGCCAGAGTGTTATTCAGTGTGAATAAACTATTTAATATAAGATTGGTGGCCTTTTATTCACTGGCTTTGTAGTCTGGTGTGTGACCTGATAACCAGCTTGCAAAACCAGCAGGTGCTAAAAATGGCTGATCTCATCAAAACTGAAACACTATAATGGCTCACTTCAATGGTAACAATATTGGCACGTTTAAAATAAAAGCTGTATTGGTTCAACAAAATGAGACCAACTAAGGACTTGTAGTAATTGAACTTTTGAACCAGGGAGTGGGAAAGTCAGACAGCAGTTCATTCATTATCTGGAGTTCCCTTCATATTCATGTTGAGCAGAGTTGCACCTTGAGCGACTTCAAATTAACTGGATATGCAAACCTTAAAGTTTGTTTTGTCCTGCACTAACCGCATGAACAGATCCTCCACTAATTGACTTTTATCCATTTTTGCCTTTTTTATTACCTGCCAGTTTTCCAAGTTGGTTATCATATGGGCCAAGCCACCAGCAAATACTTTCCTTCTATTATAGTCATTGACAAAGTTATTTCCTTGTTTGTTACCACTAGACATTTCAAAAGAGCAATGTTTGGGCTTTGTTTGCTATAAACTTTAATTCACTGTTTGTTTGTTTTTTCATAGCTCACTGGGGAAGACTTCCACTGTTACAGTTTAAACCATCTAGTATCATTTTATTACCTGCAATTTCTTTCTTTGCATAATATAATGCAGTGTTGTTCTGGTGTGTCTTTACCACTTCACATTGTCACTGCCTTTGGTTTACTGCATTCTTTATTTCAGTTTGCCTTTGTTTTGGATTTCACTGTGATTTGACTCAAGGGTCATACTTCAGAAAGTAAACATATGCACACACACGCATACGTGCATACGCACACACACACACACACACACACACACACACACACACACACACACACACACACACACACACACACACACACACACAAATAACCTTTATGAAGAACAATATACCACCATGTAAAAAGCAAGACTGTTGCAACTACAGTGATGGACAGATATGCAAGGTCTGTTGGCACACTGACACATATCTTACTATGACCTCTGCTAGAGGTCTAATTTTCTAATTTCCCAGCTGACAAAATTTAACAGTATGAAATGCTACATGTGTATATGTCAAAGTGAAACATTCAGTGACCATTTCTTTCAGAGACAATGTTGTTTACATTTAAATTGCTCTTTCATTTAATAAACTACTAATGTGTTTATTTACTTAAATTTGCTTACCAAGTAGATTACTGATTATTGAGTACCTACTTCAGAGTCAACCCAAGAAAATTAAGAACAAGTTGGCAGTATTAAATCCCAAACAGGTAATATAATATTCAAAGTAGAAAGCAAAGTGGATTTGAAGTGGAGTGGATATGTAGCTGTTGATAAGAAAATGTTTGCAATAAGAAAAATAAGAAATAACTTTGAAAACTATTGAACAGTGTTTAAAACATACCAGATGAAAAGAGGTATGGAAGTACAAGGTAGGAAATGAAAATCATAGCAGAAGTATAACGTTGATGAGCAGATGGTGATAATCATTTAAAGTACATTCAGTACTTGCTGTGCGACAGAGAAGAGGAGAGGAAAGGGATGTTTAAGAATCTATGATTATATTAAATATTTCTGTACTTGCTTCCCTAATTCTTTTTCATTTACCTTTCAAATGTAGTACATTACAAAAAAAACTAAATGCAAGTCTATGTGCTTAAGTGATGGCTCATAATGTTAATAATATTTTGGACTGGTATTTATTATATCTGTAGTTTTACTAAAATGTCATATTTAATGGGAGAAAAGGGAACACAGTGTATCATTCTCTTTAAAATGTCACTTGAAGAAGAACTGCATTTAGTCTTAACATGTGTGAGTAACTGATAAAAGAACGGAAACAAAATCATGAATGTCATGATGTGGGCTTTCTACCATTATACAGTTAGTTTAAAATCTGCCATAAGATGTTCTCAAAAGGAAATAATAATGTTCTCTCTGTTCCATTACTGTTTCACATAATAGCACTGTTGCAGTGATGAAGAATGCTTAATAAGCAAATGTAGTGAACTAAAAGTGCGTACATGGCTCTGTAGTTGTTGTGTCCTTCGGCTTTTTCCCAGTTAGGGGTCACCACAGCGGAACTCCGGTCCACTAATGATTGGCAGCAGATTTTTACGTACCGAGTTGCCAGCCCTGATGCACAACCTTCAATGAAGGTATGCCCATTCACACATGTCTCCACACCAAAGACACTCTAGCTGAGAATTGAACAGGACAAGGTCTTACTGTGAGGCGACAATGCTACCACAGCACCACCACAAATCTTAAATTGCTAATTCCCTAAGTTTCAGTGATATATGATGTGTTATACCTAATGTTTAATTCCACTACTGGAACTGAAAAAAGCACTGCCTGCTACTGGCTATAGACTAAATATAGAATGAGTTTCTATGTAGTTTTAATAAATAGTTTTGTAATTTAAAGCATTTTAATTAAATTATTAACAACCTCATGGAAAATATTAGGAATATTAACAAGCTAAACTCTTTCCCAAACCAATTAAGCACCATCTGTTGACAGAAAATAGGTACTAGTGTTAGAATGGACAGAAGGGAGCAGTAATAACCTACTTTGACAGTTACTTCCACTATAACACTTGGATACTCTACACCTAATAAAAACATCAAAAATGTCAATGAGCCACTCTGTGCCTGCTGGGAAACAGCCTCAGTGAATACAAAATGTAAACTATAAAAAGAAATAAAAACATCATTATTTGCAGGGGACAAGCCCCCTGTTCTCCCTGCTACTTACATGTACTAACTCCAGGATCACACCAACACTGGGTAAATGCATAATCTCCAACCGCAGGAATTGTGTGATCTTGGATACCAGTTGACCACCTGTTTAGTCAATCATAAATATCAACTAAACAGCTCTTGACCAAATACTCAGTCAATATTTATATACATGCATACATATATATATATATATATATATATATATATATACACACACACACACACACACACACACACACACACATATATATATATATATATACACACACATACACACACACACACACACACACACACACACACACACACACACACACATATATATATATATATATATATATATATATATATATATATATACACATACATAAACAAATATAACTTGCAGATGATTTGCTAGTAGATTGTATCAGAAATTTTCAACAACCCTTCTGCTCAGCCACACTCATTCTAAGAAAACAAGGTTATACAGTACACATGCAACTTAGCACCACTTAACTCATTACAGCTGAGTGTGCCTCCAGGCGTTTCTGCAGTTACCTCCTACTGTGCCTCTAGGTGTCATTAATTCCAAAACCATGCTACATACAAGGCATTAGAATGTTTTATCTTGAAGCACGCATGATGGCAAACACAACTACATTGATATTTGACCGCTGTCAGTGAGTATTTTTTAGAACTGTAACTTGATAACTTCATTTTTTAATGGCTCAGCTACACCCACTGGGAGTTAAAGGTACACACTCAAAAGAGCTGTATTGGATGGAATGAGTTAATACATGTTTTAGTCAGATACATCAGTATAAAAGAATGGTCAGATTCTGCATGAAGTATGGTACAGTGTAGCAAGAAAAATGCCACCAGGAAAAGACAGACATTTATAGGATGGTAGTCATGGTCATTACAGACATGCATAATGGCAATGTGCACTTTCCAGGTGTTAGCACACCCAAGGAACAATGCATGATGGCTGTTGCACTCATGGAATAGCCTCAAATATGCTTATGTAAATGAAGGATTAATGTGATTCTAATGAGAAGCAATACAGGATGTCTTATGCTAATACACCCTTTACGTGCCTGTTTGTGATTCAGTGTTGTTTCTTGAAGCTTTTATGTGCCATCTGCATGTGTGTTATAAAAGGCATTTTGTGAAGGTGTTTCCTGGCCTGAGCTGATTGTCTTGGCTAAGGCAAAGATGCATGCAAAAAAAAACTCATTGCAGTTTTGATAATCAATAAATTCTTGACAGGTTTAGAAATGACAGGGATATTTTAAGAGTTTTAATGAATATGTATTGCCCACAGACAGGAAATGGGGGATGTGTGGACTTCTAGCCATGTGGATACTAAAACATGTACAACACTCACTATATTTGCCATGGGAACCTTCCAAAGTGAAACTATGGACACATTGGGTATTTTTCAGGCTTCTGCCTTGAAGGCACTTCAGCAGCTCCGTGACACACTCTTGGCATATGTGGATCACCTTTTGACTGAGCTTAATGTATGGCTGCCTTTTACAGGGTGGTGCACTTCTCTGAGATGCTTGGTGCAATAGAGTCCTCCCATGTTACAAGTAGGTCCCCATCAGGTCCATGAAGGAGGAGTACTGCAATAGGAAGGGCTAGCATTTCTTCGACTGCCAGGTAGTGTGTGATGCATGTGGGGGGGGGGGGCATCACCAACATGTCAGCCTAACATCCTGGCAGTGATCATGATTCCCATATCTGGAGCACACAAGTTTGCTCTACCACCTATTCCTGCTTGGTAGGATGCTCCATGGTCACCTTGTTGGTAGGTGGACATTTTAAGTTTAATCATCCAATTAGTTATTTGTAAAATGTATTGCTTGCTACTAAACCACTTTTACTTTGTTTTGTCTCCTCCCACCCCCTCTTCTCTTCTTTTCTTCTATGTCCAGATGATGTAGGCCATATCCTGGCTCATGACTCCTGTGAGGAATGTGACAGGAACTGCAGAGTTGGATTATAACACCACCCTGCAACAGACATGAATCATCATTGAGAGAGTCTTTGGCCTGCTTAAAGTGTATTTCCATTGCCTGGTTGAGTCTGCGGGCATCCTTCAGTGAAATGCTGGTTCTGCATGAAGGATGTTTACCATCTGTTGCATTCTGCACAATATGACCATGCTCTGGTCTGTTGGTGAAATGTCTCATGATGGTACTGCAGCTCCCAGCACAGGTCCAACCACAACTGAAGATAGTGCTGGTGACCAGCCCCATATGGCAGGCTTGAGCATAGTATATGACTGCACAGGCAAAAAGCAAGGACTAGTCTACAGCTATGGACTACAACATTCAACTTAGTGTTTCCTCATTATAAGAACTACATAGAGAATAACTGATGCATACAGTGCTTTGTGTGGGCTGTGCTGTGTGGTGCACAGCCCACTGTCACTGTTTATCAGATGGTCCCTCCTAGGGCAATTTAATAAAGTTTACATATTTTTTTTTCCATGTAGGCATCAAGCTGTGCTGCTTACATGGATGCGAGAATTTTGAGATTCAGTAAGTGCTGCTGAGTGGTGCGCACACACGCGCAAACATGGAAACTTCAGTGGCATGCAAATCACCTGATAGGCATGTGAATCTCATGCAAATGAAACAGATAGAGTAAGCCAACAAGCAGATAGGCATTTGTTCAGACTCCATGTCAGTGTCCATAGTGTATGCGGAAAAATTCCACATACAGGAGTGTAGACAGACAAAAGGGGGTATAAAACTGTAGATATATGGAGAGTAATCCCCTGAGAATGTCATACCATGTACACATATGAGTGAAACTGTTATCCTGTAAGTCAGAAAAATTAAAGGAAATAAGTTAAATTATTTTTTTTTCTTTTAATAATCTTGGCATGTTTGCATTGCATGCCTCAGTGTGCAAACATGCTTTATAGAAAAAAAAATTAGAAAAACAAATTAATATTATGTGACAGAAATGTATTATAGGACCTTGCATGTCATCCCTACAATTGTGCATTAGTGCAGTTGCTAAACTGGTAGGGCCATGAAGCATGTAGTTTCCAGGCTGTGAGCACGGATATGTATGCAAATGAGGTGGAGTTATTAAATAGCAGAAAGGAGTAATCGTGTCTGTATATCCCCTTCTTGTAAGTTTAGACCCATGTTGATGTTTTCATAAGATGTAGCTGACATTGGGGGGGGGTGTCCACTGACTTCTAAGCTCTTTTGAGCTTCAGTGCTCAGTTTTGCATGGTGCACCACTTTGCTGAGCGTGTCTGAAAACCGAATTTATTCAATTAGAAGTTTTGACTTCTTTAAGCTATACTGCACGCCGTGGCACTATGCACGGGGTCATGCACTGAAATAGGGCCATTGAATTAAGTTAATCATGTTGTGGGCAGGTGGACTGCATTAGTAAGCCAATCACACATTCTGCACCTACAGCAGAGCTGTATAAAGTATGCATACACCCTACATTCTGATTTTTCCCCAGTAGTCTGGACCATTGGAGTACAGACTTGGGAATTTTAACTGAGATAATGCTAGGAGCTGCTGCAGGTCTGGTACATCTGTATGTGCTAGATGCTGAAGTTAATGCTGCTGCTGCTGCTGACAATAGGTCTAGACAGAGAAGGGGAAGAGAGTTCAGGCCCAGGGTAACCTTCCAGGAACTACATGAGCTGGAGATTATAGAGCGCTATGGAGTGGACAGGGACATACTACAAGAACTCACTGAGCTCTTCCATCCTCAACTCAGACCCAGAGACAACCAAGGGGAACCCATTTCAGTGGAAATAAAGGTATGTGTAGCCCTTAGGATACTAACTACAAGTACTTTCCAAAGACCAACTGGGGACATGATGGGAGTCTCACAGGCAACTGCATCCAGAGTACTCCACCAGTTCCTGGATGTCATGCTGCCACATGCCAGTGAGTACATTGTGGAATCAGAAGGAGCAATCTTTAGGCAGAATCAGAAACATTTGAGACCAGTGTCCAAGCCTATACCACAACAGATAGCCTGTTAGAAAGACTCTTTATCTCATAGTGAGTTATCCATTGTTCCAATTCCAGAGGAATTCCCAAACATGGGAACTGGCTCTGTCATGAGTTGCAGTGGCACCTCCATGTCCAAGATCAGAAGCGGTGCTAGTACCTGATGATGACTGCTGTCTGCTGGGACCTTGCCCTCCATGGGAACACCCAGGATTATAAGTCCATGGCCTGCCACATCTTGGTGTGGACAGCACACTCCTCTCTGGAATGCTGGATGTACTGCTACTACGACAGCGTGAGTGTTCATGGCCACAAGGAATCTAAACAGATGGGGTTGCCGACCTACATCCATGAGTCCAACACTTAACTTTCAAGAAGATGTTCCATCACAGACAATGTGCATTCCAAGACAGATATTCTGCAATCTGTCTCAGACCACCTTCTTTCCATTGCATCAGTGAACCGATCCAGGGTGTCACCAATGTGGTGGAGGCAATCATGGAAGTCAGACTGTGCTGCATCCATAACACTGAGCACACTTCTGGAGTTCCTTTCAGAAAGTGCCTGTGCCTCCATGATGTCCCAAAACATATGCCAAGTGACCCGTGATGTGACACCTGCAACAGGTAGTGGAAGGACAGCAAGCCTCCTATGAGCACCCCTATCAATCCACCTGTGTGGACCCTCACCAGCTCTCTGGCTATGGCCAGTGTCTACATTTACTGGAGCCATAGTTGCCACACTTTCGTGTTCAATGTCCTCACCCTCTGACTGTCCAATATCTGTGGCCTCAGGGGACTGGGTATGTGTAGGCATATTGACTGTATGTGGTGACAATGAGGGCAGAAGAGGAATGTCAACCTCTGGGACAGATTCAGTCCCTGAAACCTCCACCTGTGGTTCAATCTGGCCACCATAATCATTAGAGTTGGAGAAGACACTGACATCAGGTTGTGCATGGGACAGAGATCACCCCCCAGTCACCTGTGATAAGAAAGGGAGAAGCAGTGCATTAATACCTGCACTATTATGCTCTGCAGTACTATGCTGCAATATATGTAAAGCTCTATATACTGTTGTCACTACTACAAACCTGTTTAAAACCCAATCTCATATATTAGGACATGAGGACATTACTTTTATCACAAACAGCTGTAGTTACTTGTAAATAAAAGCTCTTTACACAGCAATCTCTTCAGCAACACTGAGGTGCACTGTTTACATTTGTGAAAACTCTGCACAGTTGACACATGTGACAATCTGTAATGTCCTAACAATACTGTCACATTTATCAGTGTGGTCACACCTAGAAGGCATAGGTATGAGTCTAACATGTGCACAGTCAGAAAATATCTGTGTAGTTGGCAATCATGCTGATAGTACAGCAATCCAAGCAGCAGGCCTGGGATGACACTTTAGGGAATACATTGCTATAAATCTACATCTGTAGCAAAACAGCGCCGTGCTTACCAGGAGCAGGACCACAGCCTTGTCCAATACCTGATGGACCTGTGAAAAGTTGAAGGGAATTTAATGTAAGTACAATTGCATGTTGCACTATAACAAGGCAATACATTCATATATCCAACATTAACAGTAGCTACTGTGTTAATTGTTATGTTCTCAAAATCTGAACATGAGACTCAAACTACAGTTAAACCCCTCCCCCAAAGAACAAAGACCTAAAACTCACTTAAAATAATGTACACCCTGACAGACAGAATGCTACAGTATTCCAGTGCTGATCTAACTAAGCTTACCTGCATGCTTCTCTGCTATGGCCACTGTGGCACCCACATCCATGATGCATGGTGTGATGAATGTGTGTGAGCTGTTCTGTGTTCCTAGGTTCACCAGGAATTCCTCAGTCACTGAGAGTGGTTGTTCTGCAGCAGGCCTTCCACCAGTGACACCATGATCCCTGCTAAATCTGCTGCTCTTTTGCATGCAGCATTAATCATGTCTCTTATATGGATGTCCTGTTCTTATTACCTATGACATTCATGTCACAGACAAGGTCAGCCCACAGTGCTGCTCACTGATCCCTGTTTTGCCTCTCCTGGACAGTAGGAATTCATGGTATTGACGGAGGCATTCCAGTGTTATATCATTCTCTGCATCTATGAAAGGGACACGGCATATGGGATACATGTTTCCTGAAAGACAAAAAATGGGAACATATGTCAGAATCACATATGTCGAAGTACACAATGTAGAGATACAAACAGAACATAATGGCTGGCAGTATCAACTACTTGATCACACATGTCATATTCCACAGTGTGAAAACATACTAAGCGTGTGGATACAACTAAGATACTGGCAATAGTCAGCTATTCCTGTTTGCGCCATGACAGACACTGCTGTATGATCATACACCCAACACTGAAGTCAACTGTAGTGTGTCCCCTATGGGCAACCCCCCTGATAATATGTCAAAACAACAGTGAAAAACAAATAGTGCGCTATTACAACCACTATAAAGGGACAGCCCCATGAGACCAGTGTGCCACATTGACAAAATACATTCCACGCTTGATGTAATGTACATCCTTTGTAGGTGTAACAAATCTGGAGATGAAAGACATGTTAACATTACAGTTCTAAGAAAGGCTTAATGCTATAATCCCCCATTCCCCCTAAGTCTAGTCACACATATGCATCATGTTTTAAACAAAAAGGTTACATACCTGATGGAGTACAATACTCCTCCGTTGATATGTGATATATATATAACTTTTTTGGCAATGTGTTTACTGTATGAAGAAAGTGTCATACAGACTGGTTCCACTAGCCAGCTATTTGCATTTTTAACATGGTTTTCATTACAAGGTGATTGCCTCTTAACCAATCTGTGGTTCTGAAATGTTGCTTGTAGACAACACAGCTGATTTGCAGTATCATCAACCAATGACATTCAACCACTGAACAAGATATAAGGCCTTTATGTAGATTAGAAGTTCTTTCTGATATGTTGTGTTGGACATTACTGGGGTGAGGAGACTATCATCACAGAGGGTAGGTCTGTAGAAGCTTCTGCTACATAGAAATGTGTGTGGTACAAACTGCAGCTGCTGCTGCAGGTAATAGGCCTAGGCAGAGAGTGTGAACACTTTGGAGGACAACAAGCTGTAAGATTAACTGTAGGAGCTGTGTCAGCCTTGTCGTAGATGCAGAGCCAGAGTTAGGGTACCCCTTCCACACAAATTAAGGTTTGTGTTTAAGGTAAGTATGTTAGGCAATGGTATCACTAACAGACTACTAGGCAACATGTTTGCTGTATCCTTGAGCAACATAGTGGGAAATATAACATTGTCAACCATATGGGCAATTGTCAGGCCATGTATTATAGTCTGATACTCATTTGGAACATGCATACTGGCAGTCCTTGTTACTAGCAGGGGCTTCATATGTGTATGTTAGTTGTGCAGATATGGTAATGTGAAATATCATTATGAAATGATTGTGTGCTGCACTCTGATATTAGTGGGCATCATTTGCATTACCTGAGTTAAAATCCTCTATGAATACATATTAATGCATGATGTGACACTTTATGCACTTACAGTGTTCATAGGTTCATAGGTATGTACTAGCCCATAGGATTACCCCGGCATAATAGCCACCTGACCTTAGTTCCTAGTGCCTCTGTTGAGCAGAGCCACTGGAGTGATCCTTGGGGTAAATTTTCTATTTCCCATCCACTTATCAAGATTTATCTTGAAGAGGGCCAGTGAGGTGCTCTGCTTGACACGTATGGGAAGTCTATTGCATAGTATGGGCAGTCTCTGGGTTATGAACCTGTCCCTCCAGCATGTTCTGTTGATTGTGGTAATGAGGTTGAGGTCTCTGGAGTATGTGGTGGGGAGGGATTGCGATTTCTTTAGATGTAGTATTTCTAACAGAGCTGGGTCAGACATGGCTTTGTAAGTCAAGCAGAGGTCTCCTCTAAGTAGGCAATATGAGACAACGAATAGTTGGAGTTTTTTGAGTCTGTCCATATAGGACAAGTGTTGCTATACAGATGTGTGAAGTCTGATCCTATCTGCAGAGCTGTGACTTCCATCAGTAAAAAGCAGACATTTGATTTGGAAGGCATTGTGTGGGTAAAAAGTGTATGACTCAGTCATTAATTGCTGGCTTCACAATAATGTAATTTAATTGCTACACACCACTGGATTTGAACCCAGGATTGTGTGTGGCAAAAGTTACTAATTACACAGCATTTAACAGACTGAGACACTGAATCACTGTTAAAGCAGTTGTATTTGGCAAGATATAAGTGCACACATACAGGCTGTGACATACCTCCATTACATCCATTATTATGTGCCTGGCTTTATAGGGATGTATTTCTCCACCAGAGTCCCAGATGAACATGTATGTTGTCATTAATGTTTTAGTAGGTGCATTTCTAAATGTTGCTGTAAACATGGACAGTTATCTGCTATTAGAAACATCACTTACATCCATTATTCCATGTCTGGCTTTCTACTGGTGTGGTCTTACACCAGACTCCAAGTTACACTCCCATTTTTTCCATTACTCTTTCAGCAAGTTTGCTCAATGCTGTGCGGTGTGCAGCTCTGCTTAAACTCACTTAATTACTGTAATTTGCAATTACATTTTGCTTAAACCACTTGTTTTAATTAACAGCTGTGTGCCATTGCACATTAATGCAGTAGTCTGCAGGTGTGATGATCCTGGATTCGAAATAGGGGACAGGTGTTTATTCTGTATGTGTTTATTAGGATTTAAAACACATATATCAATATATCTCCATTTATCTGAGCTAAGCAATGCAAAAAGTGTTAAAGAAAAAATAGGGAGATAGGAAAGTGCAAGGGTGCAAACAGGGGGAGAAACATAACGAAAAGCAAGTAGGTATGTGTAGAAAGGTTGTAGGAATAAACCATAGCTATCCATTTCTTGTACAGCAACAACTGTGCACTTTGACAGAATTTGTAGATGACTTTGGACCAAATTACATGTGTCTAGTGGACACATTTACAAAATGGAGAGCTATGTATGGGGTGATATATATTTTTTTGGGGACAGGTATCCATTTTTTAAGGTGAGAGTGGAATGATGGAGAAGGGACATAGGTATGTGTGGGGGAGGTAAGTTGGGTAGGTGATGAAGCTTTTGCAGACAGACAAGACAGACAGGGGTGGTGTGTGACACAAGATGGGGTGAACACCTTGGATGGGGAGAGTGTTGTGGAATCACAGTCCCATGTGCCTCCACAAGGTAGCAACATGACTCAAGTTCCCACCAATGGGACTGTTGGCACTTCTCCATAACTGCTCCAGGGATGGCAGTGGTAGAAGCTGGGCTGCAGGGCAAGCCTGCCCCACCATGGTGTCTAGCATGCTCTCCATCTGACGTAGGCATCATCCAACCCATGTTGCATGATCCTGTGCACCAAATCCAGCAGTTCATCACAGATGACAACTCTCCCTCCATCACCGCTCCCAGAGGGGGTGCCTGCACTGGCCCAAGCGGGCACCACCAGTCTGGGTCCCAGATGTGCTGGGGTCCAGTGCCACCAGGAATCAACCTACATTGATATGCTGTAGTTGATTAGTTATAACAATAAGTTAAGGTTAGCAATAACCAACCAGTGCTAGAATTAACATAATGGAACATAATATTGATTAATCCATATACAAATTAAGGTATATTATGTGCCTGCCAGTACGAAATAATCCATAAGGTCAACAAAATTATTAGTTTAACAGAATATATTAATATTAAATCATAATAATAAATAACAGTAATAAATTAAAGAAGATAAGGGGTGGGGAGAGAGAAAAAAACATAGCATTAGTGAAGTTGTAGATGATATCCCTAAAAAGACTGCTAATACATAGTTCTATAGGTGTGCAGTGTCATTTGTGAGTACCGTGACTACAGTTCCTCTATAGATGATGTAGCATGTACATACATTTCAACCTATTAGCATGGGACAGTATGGGCAGAGCACTAACAAATGCAGGTACACAACTACATGAAACTGTTTCACATAATGTGCATGTGCATGACTACCAAGGTGTTCTGTAAACAGATTTGACAATACATTGCATACCAAGTAATCATTTATTTGCCAGTTATGAACCAGACAGATTGGACAGTTGTAATTACATTACAAAAAATCGTGACAGTAGAGAGGTATGTTTGTATACATTTAGTAGACTAGACAGCCATCATGTCTAAGTTGGCAGGCATGGGAGTAGAATCCAAAAACTGTGAATGCAGGGGACACCTGCAAATAATGTAACAGTTGACTGCAGCAGCTTAGAACAGACATGCAATGAATATAGCCCTACTGCAAGTATTAAGACATATTTTGTTATGAAACCACAATCCTGCTTTATAGTTCATTGGTATTGCTGCTGTCTGTGAAAAATACACATGATATCTGTCCATAAAGTGGGCTACCTCACCTATATAACTTTTGTTCCTGTTGTGGGAGGAAAAGAGAGCATTACGTGACTGAAAGTGGCCTGGGAACAGCCTTGAACCATACTGGGGTTGTGCAATATATTTTTCAAGCAATTACTTTTGCATTCTACAGTTATTACAGTTTTACAGTTGACTGCAGTGACATTAAAACAGACATGCAATGAATACAGCCCTACTGCAAGTACTATAGACACGCAATCCATACAGCTCTACTGACAGTATAACACCACAATCCAGCTTTACACCTTATTGCTTACTGTTACTGTTACTGGTATTGTTTATTGGTTATTGCACTACAGTTTTTTGTTTATTTATTGCACTACAGTTTTTACTATTTTTTTTGTTTATTGTACTACAGTCATCATAATATATTGTAATTACCACACTCATGGTACATCTTGGCCAGGTGCCCAGCATGGGACTGTATGTTGCGAGCCCTCTCAGCTGCAGCTGTTGGAAGAGAAGCACACCATTATGCATACCAGTTTTGCACAACTTCAGCTTGTATTTTATTAAAGTAGCAGCAGAAATACTTACATAGGTCTGGGGAATGCCCAGTCCTGGCCTCTTGGACACAGGTGTCCAAAGTTCCCCTCTTTTTATGCTTCAAGTCATCATAGTGGTGATGACACTGCTCACCAGTGCGGGGGCACCAGTAGCACTAGTAGCTTCCCTGGCCAACTAATCCCTGGCCTCACCCTTACATTCTGAGCCCTGGTAAACTGCCCTGCAACACCTAGGTTCATAATTGCATACCAGGAGCCCAATAAGCACCCTAGACTCCAACACACCCCATCTCTGTGCCCAAAAGTCTGCACCCTCTCCAACACCACCTGGCATGCCAATAGCTAGACAGACTCCAACAAATGGTGCAGAAATCCTGCCTATTATCCTTAATATAGGCTGTTTTCCCACCCTTAAACATCATACTGCAACATTCAAAAAAGCACTGCTTTGCTTAGTATCATGCAAACTTGCTTAGTATTGCACAAACTCACACAACTGAGTTTTAGTGAAGCTTAGCAATGCACAAACAGTAGTAGCTGTTAAGCATGTTTAAGCAGTGCTTAGCACCATGCAGCTCTTGTAAATGTAACAATTTTGTTTTTAAATTAAGCAAAAACTTAAATTACATAAAAAGATGGTATGAATGCTGGGGACTCGAACCCAGGACCTCCTAAGCTTTAGCTTCTGACTCTACCCATTTAGCTCCTTGGATAATATGTAAGCTATTATGCCTCTACATATACTATTAAGCTGCCTTTTAGTATTGTTAAGCACCATGCTGTGCCATGCAAACAGGGATGAACATAACCAAAAATAAATAATTAATAACATCTGGTTTCTACTTTTAGATGTCTGGCAGGTGTCAATAGTGTATGCATATGCATGGCTCAGTTATACTGTGCTCCAAGCAGCCACGCACAAACAGACAAAAAAATTATAATAACTAATTACATCTGGTTTCTATTTTTAGATGTCTATCAGGTGTCATCTGTATATATCTAAGTGCAACTTGGCACTGCTGCACTCCATGCTGTGCAAATGGCCATTAAAAAATAAAAAAAAAAATTAGAAAATTAAAACAGCATATTAATTCACTGCACATTTTAACAGTTGGAGGGTACATTACAGGGAGTATCACCCTGTACATAACATCTGCCCAGGAATTCCCTGGACAATCCACAACCACAGGATAGCTTCTGCTCTTCTGCCTACATGGATTAAATTTCCCTGTTTTTACATTGTCCCTCGGAAGCACACGATGATTAATATGTATGGTGCGCTGTAAAGGGGCAACAATGGCCTTGTACACAGGTACATTCCATGTAGGTTCTACATGGAGCCTACACAGATTTTATTGAATCCTGGGGCTTATCTTTAAGTATATATATAGATGTGTGTGTACATATATATATATATATATATATATATATATATATATATATATATAGATAGATATATATATATCTATATATATATATATGTATATATATATATATATATATATATACATAAATATATAGACTGAAAGTTGATTTGATCGACAAGGCCCCCTTCCCCCCCCCCCCCATGTGCCCTCCCCTGATATATGATATATATATATAGGGGGAAGTTGTGGGGTGGGGGGGGGGTGGGGGTGAAGCCCCCCACCTAAAACTGAATCGATCAAATGAACTTTTCAGTCAAATGAACTTTCAGTCAAATGGACTTTTCGATCATATCATATGAACTCATATATATATATATATATATATATATATATATATATATATATATATATATATATATATATATGTGTGTGTATATATATATATATATATATATATATATATATATATATATATATATATATATACATATATATATATAGATAGATATCTGGGTTACCTTGAAATCCTGTATTTTCAATAGCCGAACAACAGAAGATTGAGATCATAAGGTCGAAACTTGTCTTCCCTGAAAGTTTAAAAGCTAGAGTTTCAGAATATCAAAACATGTAAAGCAAAAATGACTTACTGCCCTCCACCGATACAAAACACATTAAAAGTTAAAAAATCACTATCAAACTAACAAGTCTACACTTTCTAAGTGCATACTTCAACAAAGATCTACTACTAAATTTGAAACTATCAAAACTACAACGTTCTTATGTATGACACCATAAGATGAAACTTTCAAAACTCAAATGCAAAAAATAAATAAATAAATATATTTTTTCTTTAAGTTTTTGCAGGGGGGCAAGCCCCCCTGCATCCCCCCACTCCCTGATAATTAAGTGTACTAACTCCAAGAGTGAGGAAAACTGTAAATATACCATCCCACGCTGTATGGCAATCTACATTTAAGTGGTAGACACATCATGTATGATAATACATATGTAACAAACCAAAAGATATTGTCAACCTAGTAGTTCATAATATAATAATCTAGAGATCGCTTTAATAAATCACACCACTACACAAACTGTGTCTCTGCACTGCAACATGATCTCCTATGTAATTTTAACCATTGCAATTCTTTAAAACGTCAACAAATACAAAACATGCAGTAACAAGTCTACCTTTATATTTTCCCTTATGTATCTAGCTACAACACCAACACTTTTCTCTTTTATGATCCATTCTATAAGTTAAACTTATTCTTCAAGCATAAAGACTTAAATTTCTTTTAGAAAGCTTTATTATACTATACTTCTCAAATTATTCCAAAATCTTTAAACTTAACATCTGCCATATTTTTTTGTACAATCTACAAAACCTTAAAGTGATAGTGCACTAGTTAACTATAGGCCATTAAAGCATTACGTTAATTTAGGTATTCTGAAACTCAAGCTTTTAAACTTACAGGGAAGACAAGTTTTGACCTTATGATCTCAATCTTCTGTCATTCTGTAATACAGGATTATATTTACTTTTTATAATATTTATGGCTGTCTATTCACTGAGACCTGAGACTGGCATCATATAAGGAATAAGTACATTTTGCCCTGTTTTGTTGAATGATGTTCGTTTAAGGTCTGTATTTAAGTATGCATGTTCTGCTTCTCCTGTAAATTTTCATTAATGTAAAATTGTCATTGGTATTGCATTACTTCACCGAACTTCTGTACCACTGCTGTATTCCAGCTTGCATTTCTCTTGAGCTGATACTAGGCACAAGAAAAGAAAATCTATGACATTTATTCATTTTTTATTGTATGTTTCTCCATTTTTAGTTCTGTTCAATAAGAAGTAATTTTTTTATAGTAAGGTATTGTACATCAGATTAATTATTTCTGTCTTAGACATTGATGATAGTGTTACCTGAATTAGTAGTACTCGTCATTTCTGCAGTGATGAGGGTAAAAAGCCACCAGTGCTGATGCTGATGGCAGGATGATTGTTACTCATGTAATCCTTTTTTCCCCATATGTTAGGCTGCTAATAGTGTATAATAGCTCCATTCCACCTCCATTTTTATTTATTCATTTTTTTCTTTTTTTTTGGTGATTTGTATAACTGTCAGCATTAGTATTACTTATCTCATGCTTGTAATGAATGGGCCCTTAATGGTGTTAATGTATTTTGCAACTTTCCCATTCACCTTTCTTTTTGCATTGGATTCTTCATTGCACTGTAAGCAATACCTTTTATCAACTGAAATACATGTAGATGAAAAAGCATGTAAACAGTGAAGTACATTGTACACAGACATTATCCTTCCCTCCTCATATGTTTTTTCTTAAGATCAGTTTTTCCTTAAACAATGATATTAGTGTACTGAAATGCTATTGAACTGAAAAATGCTATGCTTTCATTACCTGCAATGGTAACCCCATCTTCAATAGATCAAGGTTAAATATTTTATACTCAGTGGTGTCTAAACATAGTGCAGGTTATGATGCTCATGAACATGAGAATGTACTAGCATGTAAGTTTAATGCTGATTTGCTGTGGTGACATGACCTGTTGGATGCCTGAGAACCTACAGACACAGATCTGGCACTGCTACATGATCACGAACTCAAACGAAAATCTATGCAACATGTAGATGAATGCTGGCAAGCAACAGCACTGCACATGAGTGTGACCATGGCATTATTCCTACTCATTACCATTTTCATGCAGTGCTGAGAATCCTCACATGTTCTCTGCAGTACTCTGACCATCTATTCTTGACTCTCAGTGACAGTGGACTGATCCGAAACAATGTTACAGCATATGCTTTTCACGTTTCTGGAGGTAGTTGTAATGTCTGCCTGGACATAGCACACCTTTGCACAGGTGTTATAGTGGATACTACTACCTCTGAGATGATGCGATCCTTTAGAAGGTATTCCTGTGTGTTGAGGAAATACTGGTGTTGAAGTGCATGGATTCTCTCCCTTTTGGCCTGCAATCTAATGTCCACATCTACTTGACTTTGTGATTCAGTGTCACTTTCTGCAGAGTTATGGAAGAGATGTGGTGTGCGTGACCCTGCCATTAAATTTAGGGATGGCATTCCACTGTCCTCAGTCTGTCTAAGGAATATAATAACATTGTCATTATTAACAGCCATTCTGATGTTGCCATCTTCCCACTGTGCTCATAAAACAGAACTGTTACTTAATGCAGCTTATCCTGTGAAGAACTAATTTTATTAAATCTGTGCTGAGACAATGGAGCAAACTATTGAATACTGTGTAATGAGTTCTGGAAAAGACTCACAATTTATGCTTACTTCAATGTCATAACTTAAAAAAATGGAGGGTTTATCTGTTGATAATAAATGTAATGTGTCACATGTAAGCAGCTGCCATCTGCAGACATCCTTAATATTTCATGATGGATATACTAACCATCCTGAACACGTCAGCAGATGCTGTTGAGGTGGGTAGTTACCAGTGTCTATACCTCTGATTTTGCTCATGCCTTCTTCATCAGAGTTATAGTCATTTCCGTTTATGGAGAACAGGTATTTATCATCGGGTGCTACACGGATGTGTGGGAAGTCCCCCACCATTACTGCTATGGGCAATTGCATTCTGTTGTGCCTTTGCTCTGGCATATCCTGCGATATAATTGCCCCTTTTTTGCACTATATCAATGAGCAACCCCCCACACACACACACACACACACACACACACACACACACACACACACACACACACAGCATTTTTGTCCATAACCACCTGGTTTCACACTTTTGCTCTCTCCACTTGTTTTGGCCCTCCTTTTCCAAAATGTTGCTTGAAATATATCCTTAATACCCATTGATCCCTGCTGCTGCATTATGCTTTAACCTGTAAGAACACATATGAGTAACTGATTTAAGAAAATTAAACATTCTCATCACCCCTGCAACAAAGGACATGAAAGCATGCTGAAATTTCTTACACATGCATCCCATTTTTTATACCATGACTGCAGTACCATAAAGAAAGACATATTAAAATCTTAAAATCATTGACAGTCTGAATGCAGCTTACCTAATAATTTCATAATATCAACACAGAGAAGTAAAAATCAACTAAATAATGCCCTACTCCACTTTTATACTAATAACCTGTAAATCATGATCCAGAAATGACACCAAAAACAAAGAAAACAAGCTTTTATCATTTCCATTGTCATCCCGTGTTATGCCATTAGATGGGTGCATTATGAAATACTCAGTGATTTCTTCTCATACAGTCCCTATGTACATAACATCGACATGCATTCCTAGTTTTAGCAAATAGCATTTGAAATTCCAAATTACTGTCATTACCACAACTGTCATTACCAACAACATATAACAATTTCATATAACATTGTCTTAACATTGTAAATACATTTTCATGAAAGTATTTATCTGTTAAACTGAATTTTAATAGCTTGCTAATAGTTTATAAGTATAAAATTGTTTGTAGCCTACATTAATTGAAAGGTTTGCACTTCCCTACAGTACTTTCTGCCAAACTCAACTGATCACAGATAAATATTGGGGATTTTCAGTTATTGATGGAAATTCAGGCTCATTTACATGCTTTAGTATACAAATTAAGGTCAGCTATGCTGTTCTGTATGAATCTCAGTAATACGTATGTTTGTGCATCTTGTTATATAGGCATAGAAGGAATGCAGGTTAATAAGAATGAGTTGCTCTGAGTGGCGTTGGCCTTGGGAACATGTGCCTTCTCTTAGCATATCTCAGTGAAAGTCATACATGCCATAGTATTTAAAATGAATTATGGAGAACATCAGCATTTCTATGGGAGTGTGCCGAAGAATAATCCACGGTCATCCAGCAGGGTATGTCAAACTTTAACACTTCCTAACAGAAATTTAGTTTACTAAAAGCAGTGAAACACAAGCTGGACATTTTTATACATTTCAGTGATAAAAAAATAATTAAGAGAAGATTACCTCAAACAGTACTTCAAATGTTACAGTCCTATACCATTTCAATACATGAAGTTAATGAAAAATTTTGCTTTCATATGAAAATATTTATTTTCTTAATGACATATATATATATATATATATATATATATATATATATATATATCCCTCACAGACTAATACAGTCATTAATCTTTTCCTTAGAAAAACAAATATCATCTGCACATACTCACTGAAATTAAATATATATTCACCTGAATGTACCCATAAAGATTTAAAAGTAAAAAGAAAAAGAAAAAAGTCAATGGTATTCAGGAGCCATTTATCTGAAATGCTGTATATCTTTAAGGGGTTATTTGCATATATCCCATGGGCTTCCACTACAGGAGGTTTAAGGTATTACACAGTGAAAACTCTAACTTGGCTGGGGTTTTTATTGCAGTTTATATGTATATGTATATGCATATGTTTATATGTGATATGTCACTTTTGCAATGCAAATGGTAAATCTAAGTAGACCAAAAAAAGTGCTTCCATAGGTAAAACCCTTACATTATTACATGGTTGGTATGGTGATGTCACATCTCAGATGGTAGGGTTCCCAGCCTCTGAACCACAGACCTGCAGTTACATTACTCTCTTTGGCTCTGGCACTTCAAGCAGTCTTAACACCTGTGAAAGCATAAGGCTGAGATCCAAATTGGACTGATAAGGACTCTAAGATTATAGTTGACATCTTACAGGAATCATACCAGAAAAAAAAAAAAAAAACAAGAGCCAGTGGTTGGCACAGAGTGAAAGATAGTTGACATCTGGCAAGACTTGAGTGAACACCTGTCATCCCTGACAAGGAACAAATTTGGTTCCAATGTTGGCACATGTATGATGACCTGCAGAGACAAGGGACTGACAAGCTGTCTAAATAGGTAGGCTAAGATAGGACAAGAAGGCCAGAGCTGTACAGTAAGTTTTTAACATTTTAAAATTGTTATCTTAATTCAATTAGGTTGTAAACAATGTTGGAAAAGTATTATAAAGGTTTGTTATATAAGTGTAGCTAAATGAAATAAGAAATGTATGTGTAAATGCAAAGATGTATGTATATGCAAGCAAGGCAGTGTAAGTAAACATATCTGTAAGCAGAAATTAATCTGTATACTAACATGGTATTTATATGTACACAGAAAATGTATGTATGAATATTTATATATATATATATATATATATATATATATATATATATATGTGTGTGTGTGTGTGTGTGTGTGTGTGTGTGTGTGTGTGTGTGTGTAGATGTATATAAATTATAATAGGTTCATAGGTATATATTAGGCTAGTCACCAGTGGGGCCTTTATAAACCTAGCCATACAACCCAAATTGTACCCCACAGGCTATTTTGTCTTAGAGTTTGTTTTAAGCGAGTGTGTATTAGCAAGGGCATGATTTAACTGCTTCTTGTGCCCATCAAAGGCACAGGTGTCATACCAGGGGTTAATTTCCAATTTCTCATCCACTCATCCAATATACACTTGAATAGAGTCTAGATTATGCTCGAAATTGTACAGAAATACACAAACACACACACACACACTCACACACACACACACACACACATATATATATATATATATATATATATATATATATATATATATACACATATACATATATATATATATATATATACATATATATATATATATATATATATATATATGTATATATATATGTATATATATATATATATATATATATATATATATCTATATATATATATATATATATATAAACAGGTATGAACATGCATGCATTGGCACATACATAACTTAAATATACTGTAATTATTATAGGTTCATAGGTAGGTTCATAGGTAAGTATTAGGCTATCTGCCCGAGGGCATCTATAAGCCTAGCCAGAATGTGTTGGTTTTTGCTGCCCCCTTACATTAGTTCCCTTTGCCTCTGTCCAGCAGAGCCATTAGTTCCCTGTGCCTCTGTCCAGCAGAACCACTGCAGTGATCCCCAGGGTAAATTTTCTGTTTCTCATCCACTCGTTAAGGTTTCTCTTGAAGAGTGATAGTGAGGGGCTCTGCCTAATGTAAATTGGAATCCTGTTCCAAAGCATGGGGAGTTTCTGGGACAGGAATCTGTCCCCCCAGCACATCCTATTTATCGTTATGGTGAGGTTTAGATCCCTTGAGCATGTGCTGTTGGGGATTTGTTTTTTTTTTTTAGATAGAGCATGTCCATCAGTTCTGGGTTGGACATGGCCTTGTATGTTAGGCAGAGATCACCTCTTAGTAAGCGGTATGCAACTGAGTACAGCTGGAGTTTCTTCAGTTGGGATGCATAGGGCATCTGTTTGAGGTCAGTAATCTGCTTGGTGAGGTACTCCTGTGGTCTTTCCAGCTGTTGCAGGTGTCTTGTAAGGTACATCCCAAATGGGGCATTGTACTCTATAATGGGTCTAATGAGTGATGAGTAGAGGGGCACAGTACCCTCTTTTGTTTTAGATGTGAACCCTTTTGTGATTAGGTGGGCCACATAGAAGGATTTTCTAACCTCCTTGGCAATATGATTATCAAAGTAGAGATTACTATCTACTTGGTTCCCCAGATCCCTTATTACATTTTCTGTATTTAGGGGATCACCACGTATGTGGTAGTTTGCGAGTACTTTGTTTTTTTCCAAAGGGGATGACTATGCACTTTTTGGCATTTAGCTTGAAGCCATGATTTTGACACCAGGTATCCATCTCAGTGAGACCCTTTTAAAGGATGCCTGTATCAGCCAGAGAGTCAATTAAGGCCCCCAGTTTGCAGTCATCTGTGAACTTGGTCAGCCATAGTCCTCCTGTGATTGCCTGTACCTCTGAGAAGTATATACCGAACTGGAGGGGTCCCAGGACTGAGCCCTTGGGGATGCCACTTGTAACTGGTTTAGAGTTGGACCTGGAGCCTGCAACTCTCACCATGTGTGTTCTATCTGTGAGCCAATTGGAAACCCATCTTGTGATGTAGGGGTTTATATTCAGGATGGTGAGCTTGTCTATAATACCAGAATGGGGAATGGTGTCAAAAGCCTTTGTGAGGTCTAGGTAGGCTGTGTGGACCTCCTTTCCCTCATCTAAAGCCTTGGTAACTGTCTCATAGAAGTCCACCAGGTTTAGGAGGCATGATCTGCCTTTAACAAAGCCAAACTGGGTAGGGTCCAATGTTTGGAGGTTCCCAATGTCTCTGTTAATGAGTTCCATGATGATGCGCTCCATAGCCTTGCAGACCAGGCTAGTCAGGCTTATACGGCGATAGTTCTTGGGGTCCATTGTGGCTCCACCTTTGTGGAGTGGGATAACTGTAGCTGTGTGCCACTCTATTGGTACATAGCCTGTAGTGAGGCTGAGTTTGAACAGTGTGTTTAGGTGAGGGGTTAGTTCATTTTGGAGCTTGTATAAGACACAGCCTGGGACACCATCCAGTCCCATTGAAGCTGTATTTTTGGCTTTGGATAGGGCTGTTTTAACATGTGTGTCAGTGATTGCCAGGGCTCTACATTTTCTGGTATGGTTATGGGCCCTTTAGGGGGTGAGAGGGTGGTGAAGTTTGCACTAAATCTGTCTGCCAGAATATTGGCAATATCAGTCAGTTCAGTGTATTTTGTGATGTTCTGCACTAACTCAGAGCAGATCTGAGAGTTTCCACTTATGTTCTTGACATAGCTAAAGAACGCTTTTTGGTTATCTTTGGAGTCCTTGGCAATTTTCTTTTGAAACTAGCCTTAGATGATTTTTATGAGGGATCGTAGTTTCTTGCTTATACTGATCAGGGATGTCTTTCCTTCTTGGGATTTTACTCTTTTCTGTACTAGTTTCCTCCTTCTATTTTATAGCTTGCTTACGGCAGGGGTCCACCAGACTGGTTTCCTTTTCTTGGAGGAGTGAGTCTTGGTTTTGCTTGGGATAGCATGATCCATGCATTCTTGCAGGTGCTCATAGACTGCCTTTGTAAGGCATTCAGCAGCTTGGACAGCATTGTCCTTTAGCATGGGGGCTGTGAACCTTTCCACCTTGGTCTTAAATAATGTGAAATTTGCTTCTGAAAAGTTTTTCACAGTGGTTTCCTTGATTGGGGGTGGGGGCGGAATGTGGATATCCAGAGAGATTAGACTATGGTCTGATCTAACCAGTGAGGAGTTGACCTCCAGTGTAGAACACCGGTCGCACATGTTGGTGATGACCAGGTCCAATATGTTGTCACCTCTGGTGGGGGTGTTGACCAGTTGATCCAGGGCATTCGAGTTTATAAATTCTAGCAAGTGTTGTGCAAGGGAGTTAGTACTTGAGTAGTTCTCCCAGTTAATGTTTGGGTAATTGAAATCACCCAATATTAGGGCATTTGTTAGAAACTTCATATTTTTCAGTGTCTCCAGAAATGTGGAATGGGGGTCCTGGGTCATGGTGTGGGATCTGTAGCAAGCTATAATTTAAATTGCAGTTTTGCCCATTGTTAGTTGCACATGGATGATATCTGAGGCATTGATGAATATGAATACACCCCCGCCTTTTGTGTTTCGGTCCAGGTTCTGTGGCCGAAAAGTATGGTATGAGTTATAGCCTTAAACCAGGTTTCTGTTACTGCACAGCTATTGATGTTCTCCATACTGAGGAGTGCCTCAAGTGCATGCATTTTGAGGTTTAGACTTCTGGCATTGAGTAGCATTACCATCAGTTTTTGGTTACTTGTGCTATTTACGGTGGTGGGTTTGTCTTTTGAGCCTTGCCTAAAATAGGCACTATGGGGGTGATAAAAGCCTTGGCTTGTATTCAAAAGCCTAAGGGTGACAGGTGCAAGCCATCTCTTGTGAAGCAATGTGGCTTGTCGAGCATGTCATCCCAGGTGGACAGATACTGGATCCCCTTTGAATGACACCAGAAACTTAGCCAGTTGTTGAAATTGATAACTTTTTTCTTTTTACAGTGGCATCTTTCTTGGTGAGGGTAGGATACTACTCAGGGTCAGGGTAATTCCGGCCTTGACTATGTGATCAGAGAGCTCTTCCATGTCTCTTTTCATGTAATCCATGGAGGTGTGTCTCAGGTCATTCACACCAACATGGACAATGACAGAGTCGTATTTGTACTTGTTCTGGAGAGACCTGAGTGCTTGCTTTAAGTGGTAGATCTTGGCGCCCAACAGGCTGCTAAATGTAACCCTCTCCTTGTCCAGCCTAGTTAGTGGGACATCAGTGTGCATGACTATAGAGTCGCCTATTACTAGTGTGTTGGATATGTTATTTTGCATTAAGGGCTGTGATTGTGTGCCACACTGATTATGTGAAGTATGTGTTTCATGGTTTGTGATGGGGTGTGGAGGTTGCTTGGGTGTCTGCTTTGGAGGTCTCTGTTGCTTCTGCAGGTTTTTATTTAGAGTCTCCAAGTGTGTCTTCATGTATTTATGTGTGTTATTTGCCGGTGTTGGTTTAGTAGGTCTATGTGAGACTGGTGGTTTGTTGCAAGTATTTTCCTTCTCCTCTTGACTGTCAGTTGCAGTCTTGGGTTGAGAGAGCTTTGCCTCTAGTTGGGCTGTATAATTGCATCTCTCACATATATTAGTGTTTGGTGGTAGGAGAGGGTTGTCTGTGTACATGAGGGAGTTGTAACATTGCCTCAAAATGCCCAGATTCACCAGTTGGATTGAAGAGTACACCTGAAACTGCCCTTTGGACATGCCTGAATAGGTAAAGTGAGCTGTTTTACTGATTGGCTGGTAGGGACAAATAGAGAGCCTTGTCCTTCTGGACAATATAGGGGGTCTAGTGCTAGGGTTAATTAGTGCTTGCTATGAGTTTTGAGGAAGTGCTGGGATGTGAAATGAATGGTTTGAGTGCTTAAGTTGAAAGTTTGTCTATTTCCAAGGGAAAAATTGAAGAGTAGACTTGGTGGAGCTAGGAATAGTTTCAGCCTAGCAAACTGGGGCTGTCCGGTGCGCAGAACCACGCAAATGTGGTTTCTATAGCAGGGAAATGAAAGAGATAGAAATTAGCCCAAAATGGCCAATAAACTACTAACTTCTGGGCTACAGCAAAGAAGGCACACACATTTCAGAAAGAAACAGATCAAATAAGCAGGCACAATAAGCCTTTAACCAGAAATTCCAAGCTCAGAAGGGAAGAATCTAGCTTCTCCTCCAACAAGAGTGTAGAACAAAAACCTTCTTAATGTAAAATAACTGGCCTGAAGCCCAAGTGCTTAAACCAGAACTAATGCGCTTTCAGAATTGGGACTATAGATTAGTTGATCTAGGGCATTGGAATTTATGAATTCCAAGAACCATTGGGCAAAGGTGTTGGTACATGAGTAGTTTTCCCAGTCAATGGCAGGGTAGTTAAAATCACCCAGTATTAGGGTGTTAGGTTCTACCTTAATATTTTCCAGTATGTTTAGAAAGGTGTAGTGAGAATCTTGAGGTATGGTGGGGAATTAGTGCTTGCTATGAGTTTTGAGCAAGTGCTGGGCTGTGAAATTAATGGTTTGAGCACTTAAGTTGAAAGTTTGTCTAGGTCCAAGGGAAAAATTGAAGAGTAGACTTTGTGGAGCCGGGAATAGTTTCACCCTAGCTAACCGGGGCTGTCCGGTGCGCAAAGTCACGTAAATGTGGTTTTTACAGCAGGGAAATGAAAGAGATAGAAATTAGCCCAAAATGGCCAATAAACTACTAACGTTTGGGCTACAGCAAAGAAGGCGCACAAATTTCAGAAAGAAACAGTTCAAATAAGCAGGCACAGTAAGCCTTTAACTAGAAATTCCCAGCTCAGAAGGGTAGAATCTAGCCTCTCCTCCCACAAGAGTGCAGACCACAAACCTTCTTAACGTAAAATAACTGGCCTGGAGCCCAAGTGCTTAAACTAATACACTTTTAGAATAACAGACACTGAGCCTTCGATCAGCAATTCCCAGCTTAGAAGGATGTAAGCTACCTGTTCTGCCATGACAGTGCAGACCACAAACCTTCTTAATGTAAAACAACCGGACTGAAGCCCAAGTGCTTTAACCAAAAGACTTAGAATTAACAGTTAATTTAATCAGGCTACTACCAAGCAGTAATAAATGCAGCACAATAAACACAACTGAGTACTTTTAAGAAGAGGCAAAAGCAATATAAGGTAATAAAGTAGGAAACAACACAAATACAGTAAAAGCAGATAAAGTGCAAATTAGTTTTTTTTTTTATATACCAATAGAAAACAAGCAAACTGATTTAAACAAATTACCCAATTAACCAGTAAAAAACCTTAGAACTGAGCCCTTTTCCAGCAGTCTTCAATCAGAGAAGTTCAGGGCCTAAGTGGGTATGCCTACTCAAATGTTCTCTCTGTATTAGGCAGGATGAGCTAATGAGACTAGACTAGGATAGAGCTGGGATAGGGCTGAACAGATGGGAATGGTAGGAGTGTCTGAAATCAAAATATGATCTCACTGTACTCGGTTGAGTGAGCAAAGGAGATGGGCCCAGGAGGAGTGTTCAAACACAAATTTACAGGAGGGGCGGTCAATTCCAAAGCCACCAAGATTAATACCACAACAAGAACAGGGAGGGTGGCTGGGGAAAACTAATGTAATGAAATGTAATGAAAACTAATGTTAACTAACTAATTAGCTACATAATTATTTTTGTTTCAGGCAGACACCTTGTAAAAACATACATGGCATACCCTTACAAATGGACACAGGTGATAGATCTAGGTACACAGATATTCAGTAGCCTGAACTTTGAATACCATGTGTCCATAGTGGTGAGGAATTCCTTCTATGAGGCAAAGCTTATAAGTATAAACATGGCATCCAGATCCACAGAAGTTATAGTTCCACTCTAGTCATCTCTCATCAGACCAATAATCAAGTACAATGCACTTTTTAGCATATCTTTTGCAACAGTTGGAGCAGCCTCAAAGGTTCCATTCAAAAAAAAAATACTGGGTGTAAATAACATGCCTAAAGCAGATGAACTAAGAACCCTATCTCTTTACTCTGTCTCCTACTTACTATTAAGGGGTGATCTATGCCTAACTTACCAGGCACTCTCGAATGCAGACCTGATGGAACTGTTGCAGATTCACAAGACAAACTGCACAAGGACCACCTGATCTATATATCTAAGCCTGGGCTACGATACAAACAAAACATGCTAGAGAGATAGATATGTGTCTCAGAGATTACTCCTTCTCTAGAACAGGATTCCTATTCACGTCAAGCAGAGCCCTTCCCTGTCCCTTTTCCAATGTAGTTTGGATCAATGGAATCCTGATCACTGAGATACACCAACAGAGAAAGACAGGAATGGAGAAAGATCTTATTTCCATTTTACAGCCTGTAGTTTTTTGGTGAGGTAGCTGTGGAACCAGCTAAGGGATGATTGGGAAAATCTTATTGAAGACAGTTCATAAAACAGGCTTTGATGTGATACTATGCAGAATGCTTTTCACATGTCAATGAAGAGAGAGAAGACTAAGTTGCTGGAACTTCTATTAGAGTTTATGGTTTCAGTAAAACTAAGTAGAGAGGTAGTGGTCTTCTGGTGAAGCCAAAACTTGTGTTGAGTTGTGTAATGGAGATTGTTATTGCAGAGGTGGGATAGGAGTTGGGAATGCTTTTTTATAATGCTTTGGAAGGAGTGGTAAAATAAGTATGGCTTGGTAATTGGAGAGGTCAGTGGCTGTTCCCTTTTTAGCTAGAGGTATAATGTGGGATTTTTTTTGTAGATAGAAAAGATGTTATTCTCCTTGATAGATTGATTTATTAATATGGATGCAGGGCATGCAAAAGCACTTACAGCATACCTCTTAAGCTCTTAGAATAAGAAATCTGGACAAAGTCTTGAAACAAGTGGTACAAATAGGGACAATTTTGAAATATTGCTCTTACAGACTTAGAAAGTTGATAGAATAACAGGTTTGGCATTAGCATGAATTTTCTGGAGTATGAAGTCTGAAACTCAAATGTCTATCATTATTTTCTAACTTCAATCTTTAATGATTTGCCACTAATTTGCCAGAAACCACACTTTTATGAAAAATGGACCAAAAATATAAGGCAAAAATCTGTATATTCTGCAAAAATCTGTACAGTTGAGAGGTAAGATTTGCAGCACTTTTAAGATATCCTGAAGGCAAGTGGTGGCAGCTGGGGCTGATTTTTTTAGAATTAGGAGTTGTTTGACAGTAGTTGTGCGTACTTGGAGGGAAAAGTGAGTTTGTTGATGATTATGGCTGGTAGGGATAGTAAGCATAGTGGATGGTTTAGTGTTATGTAACCAGAGAACAGACTATCAGAAGTGTGTATTGAAATGGGTTCATAGGTTCATAGGTAGGTACTAGGCTATTGGCCCTAGGGCCTATATAAACCTAGCCAAAAATGTACCCTGGCTTTCGCCACCCAAGAAAATTATTTTCCTGTGCCCCTGTTGAGCAGAGCCACAGAGGTGATCCCCGGGGTGAATTTCCTATTTCCCATCCAATCATCAAGATTTTTCTTGAAGAGTGCTAATGAGGGGCTTTGTTTGATATAGATAGGTAGTTTGTATCAGAGTGTGGGAAGTCTCTGGGACAGGAATCTATCCCTCCAGCATGTTCTGTTTATTATGGTGACAAGGCTTAGGTCCCTACCTACCTACCCTAGCTCGGAGGGATTGAAATTTCTTTAAGTGGAGCATGTCCAACATCTCTGGGTTTGGCATAGCTTTGTATGTTAGGAAGAGATTGCTTCTGAGTAGACAATATGCAACGGAGTAAATCTGGAGTTTTTTGAGACGGTCTGCATAGGGCATCTGTTTGAGGCCTGTAATCCTCTTTGTGAGGTATTTCTTCAGCCTTTCCAGTTGTTGTAGATGTCTTGTGAGGTACATACCAAAAGGGGCATTGTACTCTATAATGGGTCTAATGAGTGATGAGTAGAGGGGAACACTTACCTCTTTTTACCTGGATGAGAAACCATTTGTGATGAGGTGTGCCATGTAGAAAGATTTTCTGACTTCTGTGGTGATGTGATTATCAAAGGAGAGACTACTGTCCACCTGTGTACCAAGGTCTTTCAGTGTTAAGCAGACTACCACCTATGTGGTAGTTTATGGGTACAGAGTTTTTACCAAAAGGGATGACAATGCACTTTTTGGCATTGAGCTTGAGGCCATGGCTTTGACAACAGGCATCTGTCTCAGTGAGGCCCTTTTGTAGGATGTCTACATCATTAGGAGTTTCAATTATGGCTCCTAGTTTGCAGTCATCTGCAAACTCCAAAGACTTTCTGTGTTAGCCTGTACTTCACAGAAGTAGATGCCAAACAGGAGAGGACCCAGGACTGAACCCCTGTGGTACGTCACTTGTCACTGGACTGAAGTCGGAGATTTGGAGTCTGCTACTCTCACAGTGTGGGTTCTGTCAGTGAGCAAGTTGGCAACCCATCTTGTGACATAGGGATTTATACCTAGTTTTGTGAGTTTATCTATAATTCCAGAGTGAGGGGATGGTGTCAAAAGCCTTGGCAAGATCTAAACAGGCTGTGTGAACAACCTTACCCTCATCTACGGCTTTGGTGACTGCTTCAAAGAAGTGTATTAAGTTTAGGAGACACAATCTGCCCTTTACAAACCCAAGCTGGGTGGGGTCCAGAGTTTGGAGATTACCAATTTCTTTGTTTATAAGACATAAGGATAGCTATGGCATTGGAGTCCTTGGTAGTTGATGAAGGAGGGGTATTTTGGCCTAGGTGTAATAGTTTTTTTTATTGCAGTTCACAATACCTTGAGGTTCTATAGTTGTTTATCATGGAGCTTAGAAACGTACACAGTTTTGTCTGTTTTTTTCATGCTTAGATAGTTTTCTAAGTTGTCTAAAACATTGCCTTTTTTGTTGTATATTTTATCTCTAGACCACACTTTCCAAGCCTTATCTCTGTTCAACATGAGTTGCCCAGTTTCTTTTGTGAGCTACAAGACAAGGTTGGAGTTGATTCCTTTAGATCTAATAGGAGCTAGTTCACTTAGTATACAAAGGAATGTGTTATTACAGTGAGTTACATCATCATCCAGGTGTAACTTTTTAGAAAATTCAAGTTATATCTGTAGAGGTAGCTGATGAAGGTGTTAATGTTGAAGGAGGGGGAGGTTATGCACATGATTATAAAGTATCTGTTGATGTGCATGATTAGTTTCTCCTGTAGCAATGGTGAAGAGATGCTCACCAATCAGCGGTGTTAATTTTGCTAAGTCTGGTGGGGAGGCTGCCTTCTAAGGTTGACTGACAATTGCTGCATTGTCAGTCTATTCTAGTAATAGTAGTGATAATGTGGGTGAAACCAAAGAAATTAATAGAGAAAGCGTGGGGCAGTCAGAGTTGATAAGTAGGTAGTCTATATTAAGATCACCTAAGTTAACGATTTCTTTGTTAATATTATGAGAGATCCAGTGAAGGATAATGACCAGTAATGAGATGCTTCCAGGAGGAATATATATATGGCTGTGATGCATAAGTTCTTATGTCTGTGATTTGAAGGAGAGTGATAATTATTTCCGCAGTTGGAACATCAGGGCAGGCGAGGGCTAGGAAGTGAGTTATCGGATTTTTTTGTATACAATAGCCATGTCACCAGCCTTCTTATGCCATCTGCCATTTCTAACGATGTACTCTTGGGGAAAATTTTCTGGTCTTTTGATCTTAGCCAGGTTTCTGTAGCTATTAGGGTCATAGGATCATAGGAAGTTACTAGGCTATTGGCTCTGAGGCCCTTACAAGCCTAGCCAAGAATTTAGCCCATGTTCCAACAAGTCAGCACCCTATGGCACTGTCCAGCTGAGACACAGGTGGAATCCCAGAGGTGTATTTTCTGTTTGCCATCCTGTTATCTAGGTTGCGCTTATAAATGTTTAATGAGGTACTCTGCTTAGTCTCTGGGACACAAATCTGTCCTGCCAATAAGTCATATTGATGTCACAGACAAGGTTGAGGTCATGCGTGCAGATTACTTGAGTGGAGCTTGACTTGTGGATATGCAGCCATCCCATCAGAGCAGGGTCTGAAATTGCTTTGTATGCCAGACAGAGGTCACCTCTGAGGAGTCTGTAGGAGACTGAGTAGAGTGACAGGGCATTTACGCTATCTGTGTAGGGCAGATGTTTAAGCCCTGGATTCTCTAGGTGAGGAAGATCTGCGGTCTCTGCATCTGCTGCATGTGCTTTGTGAGGTACATACCAAAAGGGGCATTGTACTCAATAATGAGTCTTATAAGGGAAGAATACAAGGATAGGTCTTATAAAGGAAGAATACAGGGATTTTATGACCACCTTTTCCCTGGATGAGATACACTTACTGATGAGGTGGCCCATGAAGAAAGCTTTCCGTACAACGGAGGCAATATGGTGGTCAAAAGTCAGTTTGCTATCAACCTGGGTGCCGAAGCCCCTCACGACTGATTGCATGCTTAGTACCTTATTATCAATGTGATAATTTGTGGGGATGTCAGTCTCCCCAAAAGGGATGATGATGCATTTTTTGACATTCGATTTGAGGCCATGTTTCTGGCATCAGTCATTTGTTTGGGTGAGACCGTCTTGGAGGATATCCACATCACTAGGGGAATTAATGACAGCACCCAGCTTGCAGTCATAAGTATATCAGTGGGAGTGATGCTATGTAGGCATGCAAGTTAGGTAGTTTATTGTAGATGCTTCTAAAATTAAGGAACAGAACTTTGGTACGGTGAGACTGAAAAACTTGCAAGTGTCTAGGGACTGAAAAGTGGGATTAGGAGTCAGATGGATGTCCCCATTAAAGTCAAGCATGAAAGAAAGATAAATGTAGTGAAATATTTTTTTATATTTGTCCTTAAGCTTTAAACTACCTCTATGTAGTATAGATTCCTCCTTGACCTACTTGCATTTAAAGAAAGTCTGGGATGTGGCAGTGTATAGGCTGGAAGCTATCTCAGGAAGAGTCAAAGATGCATTAGAGTTTTGGTAAAGTGTGTTGGAGGTAACAATGAGATGGGGTAACAATGACGTGTGATAGAATGTGGTATAGGCAACATAGTGTAGCTAAAGTAAGGAAAGGCAGGAATGAAACAGTAAGAGGTGATGAGTAGACTGATTAAGGCAATGCTGTTTAAGTATGACAGAGCAGTAGAGTTTGAGGGAAAAACAAAATATGGTGGTGTGATGAGATGATCTAAAAATTTTGCAGAGTGAGGAGAAAGTAAGATGGCAGCAGTGAAATCAATTAATTGTATTGAGGGAATGGGTAGGGTTTGGGAAGTAGAAATGCAGCTTCAGTGGGGGTGGTGGGAATTGTGTGTAGGGTAAGCAAACAGAGTGGGGTTCTACTATTGCAGAGCTGTTGTGAACAACAAAAACAATCTGTAGCCCTCTGAAGGAGACAGGTAATTTCTATAAATAATAACCATATATTCTATTTTAAGTGAAAATAGAGTAGATGTTAGTGAAAGGGATAGCCTGGTACTTGATTAAGGGATATGTAGGAGGGACTGAGTGTCAAATGATACAGGGGCTAAGAAAAGATATAAGCAGTTGTGTCTGCCAACAGTTTGGCTGAAAACCCCTACCATGACATCATGAAAGACTGAACCCATAATGCTTCACTACTTAATCTAGTGCATAAGATAAGTGCACTAACACAAGTTTCATGCTTCCTACAAAGACAAGTTATCAACTATATTTTGCAGGTGGAGCACAGTACACTGAAAATTAGCACATGATAATGTGATAGTGACCACTATGTAAATGATATGCTGTTCTTTTAAAGAAATAAGTTGGATTTGATAACCCATAATGCTTTGTTGTTGTGTGTAAATCATTGTCTGTTACCCATCTTGATAACATATGTGAAGCTAAAGAAAAAAATCAAATGCACTATAATCTTCATTTTTTTTGTAAAATCACTTGCAGCTTTAGCATGAGGAGTATAACTGGGAATGAAGTTAACTGAAAAACAAAGATGCTTCAGAATGTGACCAGTGCACATTAAGGTTGGCCTTATTGATTGCAGTTAGATATCTGAGGTGTATGTAGTCCATAAAGTGGCTATAATAAGTGAGTACTGACTAAGGAAGTCTGTGGATGATAGTGACTGACCCTATATGTAGTATGATCACAAATAACGATCTTTGACTTGTCATAATAAAGTCTCACCACATTCCAATTAGCTCCATCCATTCAATTGCTTCCAGCAGCCCCACCCTTGCTTTGAAGTCACCACCCACTACATGTCACAGCAAATGTTTAGTTTGCAAGTACATTCAATATATATTTTATGGGTGTGTATATATATATTTGTGTACATGTATGGGTATGTCTTTGTTGGTATGCATGTGATGACAGAAAATGTAGTCTCCTGTGCATACACACACACACACACACACACACACACACACACACACACACACACACACACACACACACATACACACATATATATGTGTGTACCCACCTTCTCTGTGTGCAAATGTTATATAATAAAACGCAAGAGTAGAAAAAACAGCTTGGTTTTAAATATAATTGTTCTAGTGTTACATCGTACAATAGCATGTTTGCTAGGCATGGATATATATTAGAGCTTCTATAAATCTTGTGGGTCTGATGAGCTTTATTGTCAGTAAAAATACTGCCAGATGAAATCTCAATCCAGCAAGTGAATTCATTAAACCAGAAAACTGAACAAAACCTGAAAATAATTCTTACAACACTGCTTTATCATTATTACGCAGTACACGTGTTGAAGCGCAGTGGAAAATAAATTATAGCCTAACTGGCTGATGCCTGCGATGCAATAGTACTGCACAAAAAACAGACCTGTGAATCACTCCATCTTCAGCTGCACAGAATAAAAACAACACCTTATAAAAGAATTTCGATTAGTTGAAACAGAAACTTCTCAACTGTTTTTTTTCACATTGTGGTTTCCTAGCAACCAATTGTGCCCATTTGACTGGGTTTGTACTATCTAAAAAATAAATGAAATAAGAACTGTGCCTTAATTCTTGCTCTTTGTTTATATGACAACACAATAAATATTTCAGTTCTGAAGCCTAAGGAGTGTGTGCCTGTGTGTGTGTGTGTGTGTGTGTGTGTGTGTGTGTGTGTGTGTGTGTATATATATATATATATATATATATATATATATATATATATATATATATATATATATATGTGTGTGTGTGTGTGTGTGTGTGTGTGTGTGTGTTTTGTGAGTGCTCCCAGACACAGTGTGCTAAAATAATATCAATGGATCATAAACAGCATTCTAAGTGAGTTATGTTAGGCTTTCCACAACACAGTTGTTGCACTTTTATGTCCAAAGCCGCCAAATAATTCTATATTTGAACATAAAATATCACCTGTGATTTGCAGATCTAAAGAAATTTTGTTTATTTTATTTATTTATTTATTTATTAATAAATAAAATAAATATTTGAACATAAAATAGCACCTGTGATTTGCAGATCTAAAGAAATGTTGTTACTTGACTGGAGCATTACTCTCTCCTACAACAATGCTTTTATTAATTTGATAATTATTTTATCCCTGTGAACAGTATTTTGCTCTGATATTATATGCAATAAATGTAAGTAAAAATGTAGCAAATGATTAAAAAAGTCTCTTCCATTCAAGACAAAAAAATATTTACATTTTGAGACATCACTGTGCTAATCTGAATTGCAATACAGTTAAAACATCTTACATGTGGTTAAACTCATGAACCAGCAGCTGTGAAGGACTGCAAAAACAGGAAACTACTTGTCTTTTGGAAGCAGTTCCAAAGGTTTGCAATGTATAGACTGCAGTTTCTATGTCTAATTGTAATCCTTTTCCTCAAATGAAAATCACAATTTTCTACTATTTGAATTGCTTTTATGGTACCATTTTTGGATAAGAGTTGCTACCTTACTCATTGTGTTTAATATTATCTCTATGAATTGCAACTTGTGAATACTTCTATTGTTCTTTTTCAGCTTGTTGTATCTGTCCAATATTTGCACTATGAATGCATAGGTTCACAATGTATGAGCTGAAGCTGAATTTTTATTTAGATAATATGTCTACTGTATTAGGCTTTGGAATAACTTAATTTAACTGTAACTACATTCCCCGGGATTCATGAAGCTCGGCGCAAGGACAGTTTTAGCCTTGCGCCGAACGTCCTCATCATAGATGGTGCAGCAGCACCATATGAATATGTATGAAGGTGAACCGCCGCACCCTCGACGTGCACAGGAGACGTGTGCGAGTGCAGGGGGCGTGTACAAGTGCTCTACAGAGGTGTAAACATGCTCCGACAGTTGCACAACCTACTATGCTTACTATTAGGGCCCGCCTCTAATAGTAAGTCAGTAATTCAGTGTCCATGAATACCGAAATGTATGCTAAGCATACAAGAGTGTCCACGAACAGTGAAATAAAATCAAAGTGGTAAACACACAAGCACGTAGTGGAATGTTGAGCCCCGTCCCTGGAACTTTCACAATTAGATTCCCCGTGTCCCTATTATACATTTGTATTGCTGCAGTATCGAAAGTGTAAGCAAAGTGCAGCATGTTTGCACGTCGCTGCCTTCCGACGAGCGTAGCTTACACATCAAAATCATTCAAATAGAGAAAAACATGCAGAATCAATGTAAATGTCAATAGTGTAGTGTTTAGAGCATCCGCCTAATGAACAGGCATTCACGGTTCGAGTCCAACAATAGCACATATCATTTTCCATGTGGAATGAATGTCGTTTTGCTGTAAAACCGACATAAGAGTATCGCATGAGATGTTTAACTAAATGTCATTCAGTCAAAGTGGTACTGTCATAATGAATAAGGCACTAGTAAGCAAGTGTAAGCACAAATAAGCAGCAGTAAACATATATAAGTACCAGTAAGCAAGTCTGAGTACACTTGCGTGAGTGTAAGCAGTGCCCAGCGTAGGAAATGTATATAAGTATGTACAAATATATAATACATATATGTAGATATATATATATATATATATATATATATATATATATATCTATGAAGAATGAACGTCGGAACAATAAAGCATACAAAAAGAATGAGAAGGGAATCAACAGCAACTCCAGTATTATATAGCGCTGTCAGTCTATGTCATATCAAGCTGGGCAGGAGTGAGCAAACCACTGCTACTCACACCACAGGCAGGATATTAACAGTGGGAGTAACATTGTTGATCTGCTAAGTCTATTTTACAAACAGAGGGTAGTCCCTGGTGGAACTACCCAAAAATTGATAGGCTTTTTGGCCATCCGACCATTATACAAGCAAGGGCAGGTATGTTCAAGAACTAAATGGTGGGAGAGCCTGAGAATACATGGGTTGGGACAACATACGTGTAGGGCCCCTAACGCTTGGGAGAGGGCAATGTGTGCAGCTGTGTCATGGCTGCGATAGCAACTGGACAATGGATGGTATGCATGCATGTTGAACTCGGGTGGGGTGGAGGAACTAAGGGTATGAAATTATAGATCCAGGCTTGTCAGGGTTGGATGCGTTGGTTCTAACTGGGTCGCATCGGGAAGGTCAATGAGTTCGTTATAAGTATATATGCATACATACATGCATACATCTATATGTAGAAGTACATTCTCTGTAACACATTCATTCCATTTGCAGACATAAATAACATGAATGTGCCCTTACAAACCTCGACAGTAGATAGAATAATAGGTTGTGCATATGAGGGAAGGGACGAAACTGCTAAAACGCAGAAGTGTGTACAATGTCCAAAGTCAGTGCTGTGCTGAAAAATTCAAATGTGAGGACTTTCTCACACATGGAATCATTCCTGTGATCTGCCTGCTACAGCAATGCCAATTACTAAACCGGTCTATTTGTAAAAGAATTATGCTGAACTCATACATAATTA
>NC_056733.1:1182545171-1182646665 GCF_019279795.1 Protopterus annectens | reverse complement strand
CTCCCCAAAGAAAGCAACTACCCTCACCTACACCTGACATTCTGGCTGCAAGTCAGTTCTACAATCGTTTATGCTGTGTATTCCCACCTATGGGGCTTATATATGCTATTTTTCCCGCACTTATCTGTGATTGGCCATTTTGGAATTGTATCCACTTCACAAAACCTGCTTTGTCATGCTCCACTTTCTATTCATTCCTATATATTTGCTATTACTGCATTTCTGAGTACAGTTGTCGTGGCTTAGTGGTTCAGTACCTTGACTATGGTGCATGGTATCCTGGGTTCGAACCTGACCACTGCTTTTTATATTGTATGACTGTCTAGACAGGCTAGGGGGTGTGTCTGTGTAAAGGCAGTTTTGTTACAGCTTGCTCAATGTTGCCCGTCGGTTAGCTTGTTAGTGCTGTGCGCAGCTCCGCACAAACTGGGTACGCTGGTTTACTCCCCATTTGGCTGTCATCATGCATATTACGCTCAGCTCAGCTAGGGGCACACAGTTTCAGTGTGTTAAACCACTGCTCAGCTACGGGCACTCATTTTGCACCTATTAAACCACTGCTCAGCTACGGGCACTCATTTTGCACCTGTTAAACCACTGCTCACCTATGGGCAGATGCACTCACCTTGTTAAACTGTAGCTCAGCTATAGGCACATCTGACATTTTTTTATTGTTTTGTTACCTCACATTTCTTCAAAATAAATGGACTATTTCATTACATTTTACATAAAATGTGATTTTATATGTGTACATATTTGTCAGGGACTTGTTTTGTGCTTATTTTACTAAAAATAAAATTAATGTTGTGGGGGCTCGAACCATGGATGCCTGCTCTTCAGCCGACGTCTCTACCGCTACACTATTGCTTCTTGGCTTACTTTGCATATTTAGTTCTTATATGCTTTCCCACTGACTGCTAACTGTGGCTGCTCTACGGGCACGCCCGCGCAAACGAGCGCACTCATGGGCAAACATCTTTACGATTTAAAAAAAATATATAACATGTTCATTTATATATTTTCTGTTCACAGTCTGTGGGGGCATGTGTTGTGTTGTGTTTATTCACATTTCCATGGACTCTGTCGTGGGTGTTTACTTTGGGCACTTTTACTTTTCTGGGGGCATGTCCGCTTGCAGGGCTCGACCTAAGGACACGCCCCCTACTGTCTTACACGGACCGTGTTAGCCTTAGGTGTGATTCAGCATGCTCTCATGAATATGCAGAGCATGCTGACATCACTCCGTTTAACTGCAGCCTCCGTGTAAGAGTTAGAACTCTTACACGGAGGCTTCGTGAATCCTGCCCAATGTTTTGTAAACATCAGTGCATACAGAGTGCAGTTCTTTTCATTCATAACTAGTATAAAAAAAAAATATATATATATATATATATATATATATATATATAACTGTATGCATAAAAAATATATATAATATATGTATATAAAAATATGTATATAAAAACTAACTAAAAATCAATGTAAATGGTATAAGTACATATATATATATATATATATATATATATATATATATATATATATATATACTATACAAATTAATAAAAAATTAAGTATTATAAAAACATTGTAAAATCCAAGTTCAACATGCCCAATAGGACAGTTTTGATATATTATTAATAAAATTGATAAAATTGATAATCCCTGAAAGTCAGAATTATACCACACCTATACCAATTCTTAAAAGAGTGCTGTTATTATATAAAATGCAATACAAAACCACAGGTTACAAAAAGTGGCTCCAAAAAACTAACTTAATTTTTTATTAATTTGTATATTTTTATAGTATATATATATATATATATATATATATATATATATATATATATATATATATATATATGTACTTATACCATTACATTGATTTTTAGTTAGTTTTTATATACATATTTTTTATATACATATATTATATATATTTTTTATGCATACAGTTATATATATATATATATATATATTTTTTTTTTCATACTAGTTGTTATGAATGAAAAGAACTGCACTCTGTATGCACTGATGTTTATAAAACATTGTGTTAATAGGAGGATTCATAGTAACCATATATAGCAAGCCAGTCCTATTCATTTGTTTTGTGTATGTATTTGCGCTCCTGCGCTTATATGAATTTATATGAATTTATATGAATTTTTATGTACTTGTGCTTATATGAATTTATATTCAGTTTTCTGAGTGTGAATTTATATTTAGTCTTTTGGGTGTGTATGCATATGTGTATTCTTTAGTGTATTCTTTAGTGTGTGTTAAAACATAAAACACAACATATATTATTATATATAGTTATATATACCTTTAAGATTATTGATTTTGAATTATTTAATTAATTCATTAATTGAACCATGGGTAGTATATAATGAGTCAAATTTACCGTGAGCATTGATTCTGATGAGGTCTCCAGTGGGAGACGAAAGCGCTCAGTCTTATTTCTTATTCATATACTATTCAGTTATTTTGTGTTATTTGTTATTTTAGTGTACATTTGTCAGTGTTCAATAAAAGTTTTTGTCGTATTATCACCGGTGGATTTTTATCGTTTTGTGCCTTGTATATCGGTGGAGTTATTGGAGGTGTTGTGATTTCGGAAGGCAGCCTTTATTGTAACCGTGTCCACTCTTGGTTCCTGGTGTTTGTGCGAGTATCTACTAAGTGGTGACTAGTTATAATAATATTTTGTCATGTCCTTGTATTTCATCACCAGGAAGGTATGCAGGAGGTATGCATGCATTAGTCTGGAGGCCAAAACAACAGTTCACTATTAGAGAGTAGTCAGAGGTTTTGGTTTCAAAAACACACTCCCCAAATATACAGTACTGTGAAATTTTCATCAATATTGCAATGTAATATCAAAGCTATAAAGCAGTGGCACCACTGGCCTGCTGTTAACTGTAATCAGCATAATTGGAACATGCATATATGCAATATATGCACACATCAAGGATTGCTTGCTGCAATCTGCAGTATAGTGTACATTTGTTACAAGTAAAAAAGGTATGTGTTAGAAGTTGGCAGTCTGAAAGCAAAAGTAACAGTATAGAGTCAAATTATTGTATCAACACTTTGTATGTCACATATGAAGTTACTAATGTTCTCCCTTTTTATCTCACCCCAATCCTTTTCTCTTGTTTATTTATTTATTTATTTATTATTTTTTCTCACAACACAGCGGGGTAGACCTGTCCCAGGGGATGCTCGTACGCCCACTCCACCAGCTACAGCACATCTGGTGTGCAATCTGGTAGCACACTCTCTGCTGCCCCTGCACTACCTGGCCCTTCAGGTTGTACTGCCCAATGGGATAGGCCAGTGGTTCCCTTTGGGAGCAGTAGTAGAGGTGCTGCGTTTATCACCTGAGATGAACTGCCAGGGCTGGTGTGTAGGATTATGCACCACACAGTTGCTGCATGTCTACTCTGGATGGCGACACTGCTCTCCATCATTGTATTGAAAAACACAAGGGGATGCAGGCATCAGACACTGCAGCCATTGGGGCAGTGAGGTGACAGTGATGATGGTCCAATGGGTGATGGCTCAATTCTCAATGTTACCTAGGTTGACAACCATGGGTTTACGGTATCTACACCCTAACCCCAACCACGGTGTTCACCCATCTCGTGTCCTTCATCATCCCTCTCTTTTGTCTTATTTGTCTTGTCTGTCTCCAATTGCTTCCTCACTTGCCCAACTTACCTCAACCAAAAATTCTTGCATCCCTTCCCCAACATTCCCCTCTCTCTCTCTCAAAAAAAAAAATTGTCTCATACATAGCTCTCCATTTCGCACATGTCTTCATGACACACTTGATTCGGTCCAACTGGCTATACAATATGATTGTGTTGAGGTCACTCCCACCCACCCTTTCTGGAGGTGGCAGTCCATATTCAGCTAATATTTTGCATATATGATCATGTTTTATTCTTGAAGAAATGTATAGCTATGGTTCTGTCTTACATCTCTGCTACACATTCCTGCCCTCCTTTCACTTTGATCTTCCCTCTGCTTGCTCCCCATTTAACCACTTTCAAGATTTTTTTAACTAAAAAGCTGGGAGGTACGATCCACATTCAGACTACAGTTTTCACGACCAGCAACAATGGTGTAAGCCACAAAACCTTGCTTACGCATGCTGCGCATCATTAATATCCATGGCATGATGCCATGTGATGCCATGCAATAAGCAGTATCGCATACATGAAAGCATTCTGTGTAGGCTCTGCGTACAGCCTACATGGAGTTTATCGAATCTGGACCCATATGTCAGATTCTGAGGGGATTCAGTTCCAAAATGACTTTTTTCGGTAGCTTTCAACAACACTTATGAACTTATGACAAGGTTAGGTCTTTCCCCAGATCATCAGAACATTTGTTTGAATTAAGCACTTATTCCTTTAGGCTGTGAGCATGCTAATACTCAAAGTCTTGTTTTAATTACTCTTATTGTAACAAGACAGCACTACAGCATTCAGTCTATCATTACAAAGAAATTACTGTAATAGCTGGATTCACTCACTGAAAACACTTAACTCTAATGGTTGGATTAACTTTCTGCAGTTACCACCAAAACAGTTAATCCAAAGCAACCCCTGGCAGTAGAACTCCCTTTCCAAAGTTAAGGATCAAGACAAGAAAGGAAACAAAGTCACAGGCATATAACCAACAATGACAACACACACAGCATAAATCAACCCCCGTTGACTTGTTCCCACAGCAGCCACCTCCCTGAACCTGCCCAGTTATAGTTCTGAGTTTATCTTACTTCAGTTGTACACAGTTCTTTTGAACTGTCTTCAAAAGTCAGAAAAATCTTATGTCTTACATACATTCTTCTTCTAATTGGTTTTGTTTTTATTTTTTTTCAGAATCACAACAAGGCAAGCAGTTTACCTCAAACTGCTTCTTCTCTTGTCTTCTAAATAGCATCTAAGTCCACAGTTCCCTTTGAGTTTAGACTTTGTTAACTACTCTTAACTTCTTACAGCTAGACCCTTCCTCACTCTTTGCTGCTCGTTTCTTAAAACTCCACTTTTTACCTTGTGAGTACAGTCAGGATAGACGCATACACCTCTGTTAGACTTAGAGGATTACCCCTTACTAGCCAGACCCATATTCATTCACTACCTAACACTGCCTTCTCCTATTCAGTCAGCACAGGGAAGGAGGTAGCTGTACTGCAATATTTTCTTGAACCATCAACTGTTTCCTTCTGTCACAGATTGTGAGCCCAGGTGTCTTCTGATGGAACCTTGTTTCTGATGCCATCTTCAGTCATGTCATGCTTTATTAACTACCCAGAACTCATGGCCATAGGTGAGGATGGGGACTATAAAGACCACTAAACTATGACCTTTATTCCATAACTTAGCTCTCCTACCCTCCCACCCACCACAGTGTGATACAATGCCTGCACTGCTGCCATCTCTGTATCTGTCTGCTGATTACTCTCTTGATGTTCTCGACCCTCAAGGGTGATTCATGAATCAGAAGATACTTTAAGTACTCAGCCTTCCCCACCTGCATACAGCAACCTGTTCTTTCCAAGAAAGAACTATTGTCTTTGATTGGAGGTAGTTATTTTCACCCCTGCAGCGTCACAGTCAGAAACAAATTGCTACAGTGCATGCTGGGGATCACAGCCTCATGAGGCAAAGGGAGCAACTTAATTTGCAAACAGCAAAGACATGACCCTTATGTCCCAAACTGGATACACTCCAGATATTGACTACATCCTGATATCCTCACAAAGAAAATCGCAGACAGTAGGGGAGATTGGACACTGTTATTAATTTAATTTAAAGCTGAGAGTGTGGACAACTTTTCCATTTGTTTAATAGAGGGAGTAATGCTTGTCAGAGAGCTACCAAACTATAAGCTACAGTAGTTACTCAGCCGAGGGTCCTGATGTGGGAGGAATTTCAAGAAGGAATGGATAGTGTATTTAGATGGCTTTATAGATGTTCTGCCAAACCATTTTGTAAGACAGGAGAGGGAGAAAAGCTATTGCTTAGGCTGCTCAAGGGTGGAGAAACTCTAACTTTAAATGGAGAAATCATTAAAAGCTGGAAGTAACAGAGTGGGTAGTTCTTGAACCAACTGAATCCAGGAGACATGCTGTCCCCTGAGAGGGCACTGGCAGAAACAGAAGATGGAGTTGGATCCATTTCAGTCGATAAGGTCAGGGAAGTGATTAAATAGTTCAATTCAGGCAATGCTGCAGAGTGGATTCGATCATTTGGAAATGAAGAAAAACTAGGCATTGTTGAGTTTTCATGGCTGATGCACCATTTCAGGTTTCTGTGAAACATTGGTATAATATCTCTGGGTTGGCAAATTGGATCAGTGATTTTCATTTTCAAAAAATGGCAACTACAGTCATAGTGGATATCATATTTTCCACTTCCATCAAACAGTACATGCCATGGTACTGCAAAAGAAGTAATCCAGTAGATGAGCTTATAATTTCGGGAGGAGCAATACGGATTCCATCCTGGTAATAGAACAATAGATCAGTTCTAGGAGGAAGTGGACAACCATTAACTAAGGAACAATTTACACCTAACTGATCTGAAATACAGTGCTGAGGGAAAGATTTGCATTCTGTTTGGAAAAGAATCAGCCACAAGTGTTGAAACTAAATCTTTCATAAATGTTATTAATTGAGAGAGTGCACAGGGTTCTTAACCCCCAACCCCACCCAATTGTAATACATTTTGAGAAATGGTCTTCAAATTATTGAACTTTTCTGACAAAATGAGGATTCTAAAAGTGGTGAAAGAGGGCAAGTCTTTTTAGATGGCATTTTGAAAAGTACTACTCTTTCTGGACTTTACTCCTACTGTTGTAAAGAAGGTAAAGACATTTGCAGAACTTCACAAACTGTGCTTGAAAAACAATATTCATTTAATTTTGAAGAACCCATATTTGAAGGTAGGAGATCATAATGTCTGGTGGCATGACTCGGAAAACAAAAGGATATGGATGTTGTAATATCTTATAACAATGCATATAACAAAATAATCTTAACTTTTGAATACGGGTAGTACATTTTATGGATTGCTTGCTTTAAATTATTGCAGTTGCTTATAGATGAGTGATACACGTAGTAAATATTTGCTATACAGGTAGATTAATTTAACTGAGCTTCTTCTCTCTATCACAGTTCTGGAACTCTCCCTGATGCATGTTGATGGCAACAAGTTAAAATCATTCATATTTATAGGCTGTCACAGAAAAGAGACACTGTAAATACATTACATGGCATGTGTGATTCATTCAAGAATTTACAGAAAAATACAGGCCATACCAGGAAGTGGGTAACATGCAGTTATTTTCTGAACAAGGAACATTTGACCCCAACATATGGATTTCTGGATGGTTTTACTGAATCTGTCCAACACTGCCCTATCCCCCAAACCTAACCCTACACCTTAACTTAAAAAAAGCTTCCCATTACACTGTCATTAGACAAGACCCACTCAGTTACACAAACACACATTAACCTCACTACATCAACCCCCTTACCTACAGTGAACCTAACCCTAAAATTCACACATTCGCACACAAGCATGCAAAACCTATTCCCCTCCTATCCCCAACCTTAATCGTGACTACCACACACACACACCCACACATACACACAAACACTCTCAACCCCTCCAATTCCACTTACATTTCACAACAAAACAGCCCTTCAACATTTTGAACATTTGGCTATCCGTCTGCTTGGTATTAAGCACCACTTCTATTGCTCAGCTACCAAACTTAACGTTCAGTCAACTGGAGGGAAGCTATGTGTGTGTGTGTGTGTGTGTGTGTGTGTGTGTGTGTGTGTGTGTGTGTGTGTGTGTGTATATGTATATATATATATATATATATATATATATATATATATATATATATATATATATATATTTTTTTTTTTTTTTACTATTCTTCATCAAACCTCATAAATGTCGACGCATATTGTCAAAACACTTTGACATGCTACTGTGCATGCTCTGTGGATATTTCATAAAAGTTCAAGACATAAAATAAATTGCTATCTATTGCCATACCATAGTGCATCTCCTGAACTAATGATACTTCCAACATGAAGCAGATCACAAAGTCAAAGTGTAAAGGCATTTTTGTTTGCAAAAGATTGATCCTAATTAAATCCTTCAGAATAGCACAGACATGACCATGAGAAATTATTTCAGTATTTCATAGATGAACTTAGACTGCAAACATTAGCCAGAGTGTTACTGTCTATCTATCTATAATAACAACTTACTAACCTAATCATCCCCTATAACAACCTCAAGACCCTACACTCATGAAATAAACTACTTGTACAAATAGGTAAAGCTAACAATTTGGCTGGTGACTCCTTGTTCGCCAATACAGTTGGAAAAACCTGGAACTCCCTCCCAAAAGGCCTAACCACCATTACCTCTACAACATTATTTAAAAGCAAATTGAAGCCATACCTTAAATCACAGTGGCTATGCCCTTGTTCTAACCCTGACTAACTACCCCTAATTTCTCAAAGCATTTATTGCCATTACTGTACAAACTAGTTACTTTTCTGTTAATTACCAAGAGAGTGTATAAGCTAACTACTTTTTTTTCCTGTCAACTATAATGAAAGTATTTTCTTATACTAAATTTTTATTAGCAAAATATTTGCATGGCTAACCATAGCTGAAATGTACCATGATTCTGTTTACAGAACTGCAACAAAATGTAATGAATGGGATGATTATCTGTACATTTAGCTGTATTTGTAAATGTATCATATTATAAATGATAGTGTTTTTCTTGTTTGTTGGAGCTTTTCTCCCCGGGCCTCCACTAAAAATGGAAATATATCCAGTTGGACAAGCCCGGTCAACAAATGTAAAATAAATAAATAAATAAATAAATTGTTAGACATTTTACACACATGCACACACAAAATGCATAGACATTTATACACATGCATTTTTCATTGAACCTTAAAAACATTGACGTGTATTATGATCCAAGGTTAACATGCAAAAACAAAAAGTATTTTTTGCCCCCCTGCAACTCCCGCACCCTCTGCTAATTATCTATACTAACTCAGAGATTGCAATATCCCCAGGGAAAGGGTCTATACCCCTACCCCAGGAAATGTCAACCTCTCGCATCTGTCAGCAACACTGTCAAAAATCTAGAGATTGATTTATCTTCAGACTGACCAATACCAGGAACCCATATTGTTGTATATGTGTGTGTATATATATATAATATAAATGCATACATATTCACAAGCATGCATTGTGTATTAAAAAATGAATGGATCTACAATTATGCAGGCAGGGTCATCCCTTTTACCTGTTTCATCAATAGCCAGAAGCCAGGAATGAAAGTTAACCTGCTGCACAAAGTCATTTTCAACTGATAAAACTATGGGCCATTTCATAAATGCTCACTACATAAAATAAATTGCTATCTACTGCCATGTCATAGTCCATCTCATGAACTAATGACACTTCCAACATAAAGAAGATCACAAAGACAAAGTGTAAAGGCATTTTTGTCTGCAAGAGCTTGACCTTGATTAACCCCTCAAAATGGCACAAGCATGACTCCCAGATCTCTGTGTTTAGTACACCAGTTTAGACTTCAAATTTTAGCCAGACTATTACTGCCTGCCTTTAACAGTGTTTCAGACATTTTATATGGAATTAAAATATTTTAAAGTTATTCCATAATAATCTAGGGGAATCCTACAAATGTTGAATGATACAAAAATATAACAAAATCTATAAATTATGCTCTTAAAACCATCTAATCTAAGTGCTAGCCTGTATCCCAGTGCAATTTCAGCCAAATTAAATGAAGAGTTGTTAAATAATGCAGTTTAATCAGTTCCATAGTTGTAAAAAGCATCAGATTTGGCATTTCATTTGGTAAATATAGAGCTCAGCAGAGTCTTTTAAAGATATTATAAGCTCTGTATATCAATTTTGCAATCTGACAAATTATAGCTTTTAACCTTTTAAACAATTTATATAAACAGCTTCAGTCTGGGCTGTAACATCAACCTTGAAGTCAATTGTATGTTTGTAGTCTTCAAAATTATCTGATTCCTTTTTGTGCTTGAAACTCTACAGCTTTCACTGAATGAGCGTTATGATATTTATTTTATTTATTGTTTAGTTGCTTTTCTTGACCAGGAAAGTCCACTGGGCTGAAATAAGCCCATTTTCAGTGAAGGCCTGGGGAGAAAAGCACCAGAAACAAAGCACAGGGTAATAGAACATTAGTTTAAGGCCTGAGGAGAAAAGCTCCACAGAAAAAAATACACGATAATAGATAATAGATAACAGATAATAGTTAAACAAGGATTCCCAAAGAGTGAAAACATGCAACTCACTTGGAATTTTATGCAATTGTATGGCTAAGTAAGTTATGAAAACTTTACAACTCATGGCAAAATAAATAGTAAACAAAAATTGAACAGACAAGATAGACAAACTATGCGTTTGTAGTTGTACAATTAAACATATATAAGGTGAGAGTAAAGCGCTAGAGGGTGCTTTTCATAGGTGACAGTTAGGTGAGTAATGATGAGTAGAGGGATGGGTGGAGTCAAACAGGTAATTAAGTTATAGAGGATTGGGAGATAGTACATGAGCAAAGCCATTGAGTAGAAAGATATTGGTGTAAAGACTTTTTGAATAAAGAGGCGCTACTAATGGTCTGGAGAGCAGAGGGAAGTGCATTCCAGAGTTTAGTAGCAGTAAAACAGTACAGATATTGACCAACAGAGAGTTTGGGTCTAGCTACTTGGATAAGAGATTCCTATTGGGTTGGTAAGGAGTCAAAAGGGAAGCAAGGGCTGAGCATTCAAGTGGTTTATAGATAATTCAAATGAAGGCAAATGGCAAACTGATCCATTCCCAAGTATTTATTTAGCGCTTTTGTTTATAAAATACAAACTTCCTCAGAATAAAAGCCTAAAAATGTGAACCATAGTGGCCAACCCATTTATATATGCACTAAAAAGCATGTGATAAAACTTGCCTCAGTTTGGAACCAGCATTTAAAGATATATTACATCTGCAGTTTGTATCATTTCCATTTTCGTATACATTACATGCTTTCCCACGGCTAAGCTACACAAGCACATACATATAATATTGCTAAAATAACTAAAATACCTCTACTGAATAAATTCTTATATATGTCAATGCCAATAAATGCATATACGAATCTTGCTATCATGCTGCCTATAACAAAGCTGACTTTAAACACAGTGTATGCCCCATGAACATAGTTATACCTAGATAGCAAACTTGGCTTTCAGTCTCAGAATAGGACTGATAGAAACCATACCATTTAGTTCTGCATAACTTGTTGCGTTGGTTTGCAGTTGTTGTTTGAGTTCCTTAAATGAAGATGAGTACAGGGATGGGTGGAGTTAACAGGTAATCAGGTTATAGAGGATTAGGAGATAGTACATGAGCAAAGCCATTGAGGAGAAAGATATTGGTGTAAAGACTTTTTGAATAAAGGGGCACTACTAATGGTCTGGAGAGGGGGTTGGGAGGGTGGCCTGATGGTTAAGGTATTTGCCTTGCAAACACAAGGTGCAGGGTTTGAGTCTCACAAGGGATAATTGGCTAGGCTTAAAAAATGGCTCGCAAGAGCAGTTATCCTAGTACTAACCTATGAAACCTATGAGAGCAGAGGGAAGTGCATTCCAGAGTTTAGCGACAGTAAAAGAGTACAGATATTGACCAACAGGGAGTTTTGGTCTGGTACTTGGATAAGAGATTGATGTTCAGATCTAAGGTGCCTACTGGGTTAGTAAGGAGTCAAAATGGAAGCAAGAGCTGGTTATTCACATGGTTTATAGATAATTTTGTGTGATGTAGACAGTTGTATGAAGGTGAGATGTGGGAGTTGTAACCAGTCCAGGGATTGTAGTGAACAACAATGATGAGATGAATAGTTTGCGTTAGTTTCAAATTTAGCAATGTTGTTATGACAGGTGTCCATCCAGCAGGACTGGATGTTTGTTAGAATGGGAGCGCCTTGGAGGAGAGAAGGAAGAAGAAATGTTGAAGCAAGAGTTTGTCTAGTGGAGTAGTTTTAAAAGTGCTTATGTCTATATAGAGTGCCGAGTTTTTGGTGAGTTCTTTTAATATTGTCGTGACTATGTTGGTCAAATGTTACATTTTCACCTATGGTAATGCCAAGTAACTTGGTATAGGGAACAGCCTCTATGGCAGTTTTGCTAAAGGAGTAAATGATACATTCAGATTTGTTAATAATGGTGGTATTTTTTTGGGGAGGCGAAGAGCAGGAGCTTGGTTTTATTAGGGTTAGGGGCAAGGTGTCTGTTGGTCATGCAGGTTTCGGTTATGGAGAAAGCATTTTGGGTCTTATCCAGAAACTCTGATTCTGAGGTGACAGAGCAGAAGATAGTAGAGACATCTGCATATTGAACTACTGAACCATGAGTAAGAGCAGAGTAGAAGTTATTAATGAATATCATGAAAAGAAGAGGACCTAAGATGGACCCTTGCGGAACTCCAGTGGAGTAGTGAGAAAAGGTGAAAAGGAGTGTCAGATATCAGAACAATTAGGTTTTGGTGTGAGCACCTATTGCTTATATTTGTAAAGGAAGAGCACCAGAACATGAGCCATTTAAGGATCTACACATTATGCCTTTCTGTTGTTGATTTTCTAGCACTTTGATCAAATGTGATGGTTGCATCTTAAAAACAACCTACCGATATATTTAAGTTTCAGAGTATAACAGAACTACTCTCACATTTGTCCTTTCAGTTTTGTCTGGATATTTTGCTGCATGGTACATGATTAATATCGCAAATACTCCTTTAGGAATGCTGGCGCATATCAACATATGCAAATGCAGAAGAAATTAGGCAACATTTATCAAAATATAATATGTTTGCCTATTTGTTGTAGTTAGCTCTTAGCAACTGCATCTTCCTTCATGGTCCTTCACCTCATCTTTCTTCCTTTTGCTTCCTTGAATTGCAGCATATTTCTGCTCTCAGATGATTCTTTTCCTAGTTTGTTTTGGCTATCTATCACTGTTATCGAGAAATAGTACTTTCACATGTCTAAGCTGAATCCATCCACAGTCTAACTACAATGCATGGGGTCTTCTGTCTCATGTTTTGTTTTCTTTAGAGAAATGCCCCTCATTCTCTACTGCAGTTCTACCTTTGTAACCATGTTCCATTGCTTCTACCTCTTTTTCTTTCAGTTCAGTTATTCCACCTTTCTAACCATTCTTTGTAGCTTAAACTGTCCATCCTTTCCATCATTCTCATTTAATGCCTTTCTATTCCTTTTCACTATCCCCGCCTCTTTTCCACTAATATGCAATCAAGACCTCTGCACACAGTCCTCTAAGTATGGTCTTTTTGGCACTTTTCATACTGGCAGTATTGCCTATCCACTTCTTAAACTGATTTTTCTTGAGATGCACCCCAACAACCTGCCTGCATGTGGTGTCTTTTTTTCACATTGTTTTAGTGGTCCTACTGGTCCATATTGGGAATTTGCATTTCAAGGCCCTTTTCCTGATTTACCCTTCTCAGTATCACCCATACCAACTGGTACTTGCCAGGTTTGTCTGCTCTCAGGGGCAAAATCTTACAGTTACCAGCATTCTAACTTAGTATCTATTTCTGTGATAATTTCCCTAGTCTGCTTGAGTCCAGTAGCAGAATGGCCCAGTTCCATTTTTATTAATTTGTTCCTATATGTTACATCAATATTTATAATAGCTTAAACTCAGTGATGACACAAAATTATCAACAGAACAAGTTAAAATATTGTATGCTATATAGAAAATAATTCACAGATTACTAAAACTACGTTTAGGAAAAAAAATATTTACTGTAATAAAACTAGTCATATCCATTAAACATGAAGCTTTCTAGAGGCTCAGACATCTATGAATACATCTTATTATTTAAGAAATATAGTATGTAGCAGAAGTAAAACCTGGGAGAATGAGTGAAACAGCATTGTATTCTGTGGAAAATAGTTTATACAAAAATTGCTTAATAAGTGGGCATATAGTTTATTACTGCTTAAGTGTTACTAATGTTACATCTTATTTGACAATAGTTAACAGAATGTGCGATAATACTTGCAGTTATCAATCCATAGTAAGTATTAGGCTTGCTGTCTTCAGTTAGGAAACAGACAGCAGTTAGGATTAATGATCTAAAATTCAGGCATAGACAAGGCTATAAATATAAGTAATGTTCATGCATTGAGATGTCAGCATATATGGTGTCTCAGTGGAAACAAGTTTTGTCAACATGCCCAACTTTCATTACAGGGTTAGTGCCAAAATTACAAGCTCTATTTATTGCTTCATAAATTTCTAACAATTTGTCATGTTTTAAAATCTTGGAACGTCTGGGTGCCATTAAAAAGTGAATGGGGGGGTTCAATAAAGTCTGTGTAGGTTTCATGTAGAGACTACATGGAGTGTTTTTCCGTACGCAGTATTGCTCATTGCGTGGCATCGCCCCATGCATATTAATGAGGTGCAGCACTCAGAAGGAATGCTTTGCAGCTCACACCAGTGTTGCTGGCTGCAAAAACCAATAATATCAATGCAAAGCATACCTCTGAACCTATTAGTTCAAGAAAGCTGGACAAACACAAAAATACTGTGGAGACAAATGCTCAAAATAGGGACAGATTTTAAATATTGTTCTTATAAACTTAGAAAGCAGCTATCATAACAGGATTTGTGTTAGCATGCATTTTCTGAAAGATAGGAATTACAAAACTCAAATGTATGTCATTATTCATTAACCTCAATCTTCAGTGATTTTCCAGAAAACCACAAATTTTACAAGTAACAGCCCAAAAATATGAGGCAAAAATCTGGACATTCTGCAAAAATCTAGACATTTGGGAGATATGATGTGGATAGTATTTCCATGTAAGGTTGCTGGCTGTGAAAGCGAATTGTATGACAGCACAGCAATTGGTTTTCCTTTTCTTGAGTTTTCTTCATTAAAATTTGTTTGATGCACTGCCATTGATTGTTTTACCTCATTTTAACTATTTCACTACTTTTTTTTGCAGGGGGGGGGCAGTGTTTGCGGGATGCGCTGCTTAACACAAATGTGTTTGGTCATGTTTATCTGGTTTGCAAGAAGCTCAGCACTGCACAAAATGGAGGAATGGACAACCCAGGTTGCAGACAGGACCCAGACAACCACAAACATAAACTGGACACATTCAATTAATACTATTGGCCATCACACACAGTAAGTGCCATTGTGCTGTGATTAACAGCGAGAACTTTACAATGAATACTAAGATAGGGAATGTCATGTAAGTAATCCTGTGGTAGCAGGTGTTATATGTAGGTCTGCAGTGCAGTTGGTCCTGGGTTCAAGTACAGGGTGTGCAAACTTTGTTTTACTGTGGTGACATTGCTGATTATAACAATGAAGTGGAACATACACAACTGTTTTTAAATCCTTCTTGTGGCAACAGCTGTAAGTATAGGACTACCGCACACATGGTCCAGGGTTTCAATACAGCATATTCCATACACTCACTTTTAATGTTGTTTCACTACACATTATAATCACTCTCACTTGACATAGTGTAGCTGATATTAATATTTATATGCGTGAGGGATGAGACACTAATATTGTGTCAGTTACTTATTTATCTATGTACTTCCCACTTATTATGAAAATTATGACTGTGGGTATACTGTGTACTATGTTCATGCATGTATATTTCTGCTATCTGGACTGCCATGGCTTCCCCACTTGACTGGCACAGTTACACAAGTGTCTCTATACAAAATAACCTTGAAATTGCATTGTTTGCCACTGTTGCACATATTTTGCTATCACGCAAACATGGTGCCCGGCAGTGTGTACCCGCGACTACCATGTTTGCATGATGCTAAGCAATGCACAACATTTTCAAATGTTGCAAAACCATAAAGTGAACACTCTCAGTAACTGCAATATGTGCAGTTGGTGGGAAAACATCAGGATACAAAATGCAATTGGCGGGAAATGCTCATTCTACATTGGGCTTGATCTATGGTAGTCATGCCTGGTGTTTCTAGTGAGGCACTGCACTTCCCAGTACAAAGGTGGAGTGTTTAGGAGTCCAAAGTCTTTACTGGACTCCTAGTTAAGGAGCATGGGCCCTGGTTGCTGCAGCAGGACTATTTAGGTTCAGAATATAAGTCTGAAGCCTGGAATAGTATTGCCAGGGCTTTCACCAGTGCTACAGGTATCGCCTGCATTGGTGAGCAATGCCAACATCATTTTGATGACCTCTGGAGGAGGAAGCAGGATACCCTTCACCATTGGATAAGGGAATTTAGTATGTGGGACAACCCACAGATGTGTAAGTATCAGTTACAATGACTAATTGTAAGAGTTAAAAGCTGAATATAGTCAAGACTGGTATTCATAGGTTACTAGGTTCATAGGTGTTTACTAGGCTAACGACTACAAGGGCACTTTTAAGCCCAACTATACATCCCAAAACTCTGGCAAGTTCTGATACTCTTGATTAATGTAAGCACGGGCCTGGGAGATGAACCATTTACAGGGTACCTGTATCCATTAGAGACATAGGTGCCAAACCAGGGATGCATTTCCAGTTTCCCATCCAATTCTCCAAGCTGCACTTGAATTGGGTTAGAGAGGAACTCTGTTTCTCATAGATGGGGAGCCTTTTCCCTAGATGGGGTAGTCTCTGGGATAAATACCTACCTCTCTAGTAGGTCCTATTTATATCACAGGCAAGGTTTAAGTCTTTATAATGGATAATTCTAGTGCTGTTTGTTTTGCTGATATCCAGGAGGTCCATCCGAGTGGGATCTGACAATGCCCTGTATGCCAGGCATAGATCTCCCCTCAAAAGCTTGTAGGAGACAGAATACAGGGATAGGGCCTTGAAGCAGTCTGCACAGGACATTTTACTTATGCCCTGTATTCTTTTAGTGAGGAAGCTCTGTGGATGTTCCAGTTGTTGGATATGCCTGGTTAGATACATACTAAAGGGGGCATTGTACTCAATGATAGGTCTGATGAATGCCGAATACAGTTGAACAATGACTTCCTTGGACTTAGATGCCATACCTTTGTTTATAAGCTGTGCAACATAGAATGATTTCCTCACCACTGTAGACATGTGATGGTCAAAGGCTAGATTACTACCTATGTGTGTCCCTAAGTCCCTGACTACTGGGTCATCTCTAAGGTGTGTGTTGTCAATAAGATAGTTACAAGGGATGGATGACTTCCCAAAGGATACAATTATGCAATTCTTGACATTTAGTTTTAGTCCATGGCTCTAACACCAGTTGGTTGTCTGTGTTAGACCCTCCTGGAGAACATTTGGGTCAGTGTGAGAATCAATGACAGCTTCTAATTTGCAATCATCTGCAAATCTAGTCAGCCAGAGACCACTGACATTGGCCTTGACTTCTGAGAAGTAAATGCCAAAAAGGAGCGGTCCAAGAACTGATCCCTGAGGGACTCCACTTGTGACTTGCCTCTTTGTAGAGGTGAACTCACCAAGTCTAACTTCCTGGATCCTGTCTGTGAGCCAGTTGGCTATCCACCGGGTGACATACGGGTTTGTACCTAACTTCTTGAGTTTGTCAACAATGCCCAAGTGGGGCATTGTATCAAATGCCTTAGCCAGGTAAAGGTAGGCAGTGTGAACAATTTTGCCCTCATGCATTGCTTTGGTGACCTTCTCAAAGAAGTCTTCCAGGTTGAGTAGGCATGATCTGCCCTTGAAGAAACCAAACTGGGTTGGGTCCAGTGCCTGAAGGTTTACTATATCTCTTTTGATCATCTCAATGATAATTCTTTCCATGGCTTTACATATAAGACTAGTGAGACATATGGGTCTGTAATTTCCAGGGTCTGTAGATGGCCCACCTTTGTGCAGAGGGATGACTGTTACTTTTCTACATTCATGAGGCATGAAGCCTGTTTGGAGGCTACAGTTAAGTAGTAATTCCAGAGGTCTTGATAGGTCATATTTCATGGTATTTAGAAGGCATCCTGGGATATTGTCTGGGCTCATTGATGCAATGTTCTTGGTCTTAGAGAGAACATTAAGGACCTGTTCCTTAGTGATAGTAGAAAGAGTTATATTTGATGATATTTCCTGATGGAAGGTTGAAGGAAAGAGAGAGATAAAGTTGGAGTTGAATTTATCAACCAGGAGGTTTGCTATATCTTCTGGCTCAGTATAGGTGGCTCCCTTTACAATGAGCTCTGCACACAACTCTGTACTGCCTTTGAGGTTGAGGACCTAGCTAAAGAATGCTTTGTGGATGTCCTTGGCCTGGGTGGCCAAACTTACCTCAAATATGGCTTTGGTAAACTTTATTTCTCCTGTGAGTTGTTTGATGAGAGTGCTTTTATCCTGAAGGGTTCTGCACCTACTACTTTTTGCCATGATTTTCTTCCTCCTGTTACACAACCTATTGATTTTGTAATTCTACCAGGGTGGCTTGTTTTTTGATTTAGTCCTATACTTCTTTCTGGTGTATACAGCTGACTCTATGCAGCTATTAACATGCTTGCACAGGGTTTATATGAACAGTTATGCATAGGCAGCAATGTTCTCATGGTTTGGGGGGGGGGCTTGAAATTTTGCCAGGTTCTCACTTAATAGCAGCAGGTTAGCCTTAGAATAATTCCTGAATATTCCAGGTTTAGCTGGATGGTCCAGGTTTTATTTGTACTTCAAAGGAGACCATTTTGTGGTCTGACCTTACCAGGGAAGGCATTACAGTAGGGGATGTGCAGCAGTCTCCCATATTAGTGAGGACCAGATCCAGTACGGTTGCACCCCTGGTTGGTGTATTGACTATCTGGTTCTGGGAGTTTCTGTTTACAAAATCCAGGAATCTCTGTGCATGTATGTTTGGTTTTGTATAGGATTCCTAGTTAATAGTGAGATAATTAAAGTCACCCATGAATGTGGTATTGAGTTGGATGGTTAGTGTTTCTAATACATTTAAATACATGGTATGGGTTTCCTGGGTCATAGAGGGGGACCTATAGCTTGCAAGGAAGTGGTATTGGATTTTATCTATGGTGATTTGAACATGGAGCAGCTGAAGTGCTTGTCCTGTTTGACCAGCCTTGAAGTATATTCATTTTTGATGCAAATAGGGACACCTCCACCTTTAGTATCTGCCTGTGAATTAGCTGGCCTAAATGTGTGAACGACATTATAACCTTGCACTGTTGGTGTGCTCTCTGTGGCTTTAAACCATATCTCAGTGATCACACAGACATCAGCATTTGCTAGGGTAAAGAGAGCTTCTAGGGAGTGGAGATTTTGTTTAGACTCTTAGCATTGACCAGTAATACCTTTAGATTTTCTTAGTTTTGATTTTCTATTTCGGAAAAACTTTCAGTTTGGCATTGCCTAACAAAGGCACTATGGGGGAAGACAATGTTTTAGCTAATATTCAAAAGTTTAGAGGGGAGAGGTGCAGACCGCCTGGCAAAGCAGCATGGTCTGTTGACCATCTCCTTCAATGCTGACAAATATTGCATGCCCTTAGAATGACACCAGAAACTAAGCCAATTATTAGTCAGTCATCTTTTGTTCATATTGTGGCATCATCCTTTGAGAAGGTAAAATGCTGCTCAATGCTAGGCTCATTCAAGCCTGAGACACATATTCTAAGAGCTCCATGATGTATCTCTTCATATAGTCTATGGAGGTACATCTCAGGTCATTTAATCCAACATGGACTATGACTGAGTCATATTGGTAATTTTGGCCCAATGACCTGACTGCATGCATAATGTGGCGGATCTTAGCCCCTGATAAGCAACTGACAGTAACTTTCTCCTTGCTCATCCTGATGAGAGGGACATCAGCATGTCTCACAATGGAATCTCCAATGGTTAGAATGTTGGATTGCGTGGTGGCTTGCCTAATGGGCTAAGAAGTAGAGGCTTCATGAGATGTGGTTATATGTGTTGATGTGGACGTTATTTTGAAAGAGTGCATTTGGGGCTACTGTGGGTATTTGTTATGTGTACTTCATCTAGGAGGTCTTTGTGGTTTAGGAAGGTTACATGTAAGTGCTTCAGCATATGTGGATCGATATGTCTGCTTTGAAATCTTCATGATGGGTGCAGCCTGTGTACTACTGATAACGTTATTGACATTAGGAGTACTTTTATTTGAGAGCTTTGCCTCCAGTGACATTGTGTAAATACATCTCTCACATACCATATCAGTTTGTTTGAGAATTAACTGATTGTGAGTAAACACGAGGCAATTTTTACATCGTCTCAGGATGCCCATATCCACCAACTGGGAACTGAGACAGTAAGAAAGACAGTATTTATAATGGTCTATTCTGTTTTTCCACAGCTGCTGCACAGTGAGCATTGAATGTGAGATCCCATGCTGCACAATTGTCAAGGATGTAAGAAGCATGTGGAATGTATGCATCAGAACATTACTGTTATTGTAGCATTAAAAGTTAAGGATGGCTTATTTGGTATTTAATGCAGTTGTATCAAACTGAGCATGCATATCTCAACCGTAAAAAGAAAGTATGCATGCTGTAGTCTGTAGCACAAAGCAACAGTTCCATATTCTCAAATAACAGTGAGCACGCATCTCTAAACTGTAAAAGGAAAGTATGCATGCAGTAGTCTGTAGGACAAAATAACAGTACAGTATTAGAGAGAAGTCAGCAGTTGTGGGTTCAAAACCCACACTTCCCAAATATACAGTACTGTTAGGTTTTCATCATTAGTGCAATGTAACTTCAGATCTTTATACCAGAGGCCGATGGGAAAGCTGTGGATGTTGCACAGGAAATAACTGTTCAATGTTGGTACAAGAGCGTCGGGGATGCAGTAACTGAATAGTACAGATGTGCAGTCTGAAGCTTGTGTCAGTGCTGAATGACAAGGATGTCATCTAACAGTACATGTTAAGATTGTGTCTAAGTGCTATATTAGCGAAACGCACAGTTTTAGATTTTGATTTGGGATTATCAGAAGTCAGCAAAAGGAGAGAATTTCAGCCATCATTGGAAGATTTGCTATTATTTCCTTGGCATCTGCATCATTTGAGCTTCCATTATTTCATTTTATTTTATTTCATTTTATTTTATTGTGTGTAAATTATTTATTATTATATTAAGTATTAATAAATTATTGAACTAACTAAAGTATTTAAATCAGGTTTTATTTTTAATTGTATACTAGTATGTAGTATTTTGTAATTTTTAGTTAGTATTTTTATCATGATTTTACATATTAGGTGTCTCAGCATCAAATAGAAGTGCTTAATTAATTAACTAATTGAATAATTATTTATTGATGCACCTATTTAAACTGAGAATTTTATGAGTGACATTGTACTCTGATGATGCCCACTGTTTGGGAGAAAGCGCTTAGTACTTGGTCGATTTTCAAGCAATAAACCTGAGTTCTACAAGTGTATTTGGTTCGTCTTGTATGTTATACCAGTGGCACAAATGGCCTGCTGTAAACTGCAATCAGTAAAAGTAGAACACACATATGTGCAATATATGCACACATCAAGGATCGCTGGCTGCAATCTGTACTATAGTGTGCTTCTGCTATGAACTGGGTAGTCTTAAAAGTAATAAAAAAACTTTTTAGGAGTTTTGTAGTGTTAAAAAACATATATAGGTATGTCTGGGTCAGGTATGTTGGGTAGGTGAGGAAGCAATCGAAGACAGGAGATACAAGACAAGACACAAAGATGGTGAATGACACAAGAGGTGGGGTGAGCCACATGGTTGGGGTAGGGGTGGGGATATCACGGCCCCATGGACGTCAAGCTGAGTGACAGTGAGAATTGAGTCATCGCCCACTGGGCTGTCATCACTGTTACCTCACTGTACCAATGGCTCCAGTGTCTGACAACTGTGTCTCCTTGTGTTATTCAGTACAATGATAGACAGCAGTATCTCTAACTGGTGTAGCCATGCACCAACTGTGTGGTGCACAATCCTACACACCAACCCTGGCAGTTCATTGCATGTGATAAAGTCACCACTTTTGCCATGACTCATAGAACCACTGGCCTATCCTGTGGGGCAGAACTACCTGAGGGGGCAGGTAGTGCAGAGGCAGTAGAGGGGGTGCTATCAGGTTGTGTCCCAGACATGCTGGTCCTTGGTGCTGTAGCTGGTGGAGTGGGACATGTGGCTCCCCTTGTCCAGGTGTACTCCGCTGTGCTGTGGAGGAAATAACAACAAATTAAACAAAAAAACGCGAGAGAGAAGAAAAGGGTTGGGATGAGAGAAAAAATGGAGAACATTAGTAACTTCATATGTGGCATACAATGCATAGATACAATACTTTGACTCTATTCTGTTACCTTTACTTTTATCTTTACTTTTACTGCAGGTCATTGCTGCCGCTAGTGTAGAGGTCTGACGTTACGTTGCAATATTGCTGGAAACTTAACAGTATTGTATATTTGGGAAATATGTGTTTCCTAAACCCACAGCCTCTGACTATTCTCTAATACTGAACCGTTGTGTTGGCCTGCAGACTAATGCATGCATAATTTCCTTTTATAGTTGAGAGATGCATGGTCATTTTGATACAACTGCATAATAAACCAGAAAAGGTGTGTTTACTTTTAATTCTAGAATAACAGTATTGTTCAGATGCATACCTACCACATGCCTCTTGCACCACTGCCAGTTTTCTGGCATGCATGGGTTTATGCATTCAGTTCTCAGTCTGTGATGACTGCAGAAAAAAACAGAACATAACAGAATGTCATTATGAATACCGATCCAGACTATATCCAGCTTTTAACTCTTACAAGTACTCTCTGTAAGTGATATTTACACATCTGTGGGGTGCCCCCAGTCCTACATTCCTTGATTCAACATTGAGGGTATCAATCTTCCTCATCCTGAGGTCTCCTTAGTGATTTTTACATTTTTCATCAGTACGGGGGATATTGGGAGGACTGGTCAAAGTCTGGGCAAGTCTAATCCATGCCTCTGACATGTAATCTGAGCCACAATAGTACTTCTGAAAAAATTTGGGCCCATGTTCATTTACTAGGAGTCCAACAAACACTATGGAATCCTGGACACCTTATCTTTGAATACAGAATCTCAAAATCTCTCCAGGAACACCTGCCATGCCTACCACAGATCACGACCAATGCAGAATGATGTTTTCCTGCCAATTGCAAGTCTTGCGGTTACTTAGAGTGTGCAGTTTTTGGTTTTGCAACATTTGAAAATGTTGAACATTGCTTAGTATCATGTAAACACCATACTCAAGGATGCATGCTGCTGGGCAGCATGTTTAAGCGATGACCAATAGTATTAACTGAATGCATAGGCTACGTTTATGGCTGTCTGGTTCCTGTCTGGTACCTGGCTGGTCCATTCATCCAGTTTGTGCTCTGCTGCACTATGTGCAAATGAGATGAGCATAGCCAAACCCATTTGTGCTAAGTGGCACATCACGCAAACACTGCCCCCCCACACACAAAAAAAAAGTAAATAAATAAATAAGTGAGGAAAATCAATCTATGACATAAACAGTAGAAAACTGTAGTACACATGAGATATGTCTACATAGATCTGGATTTCAATTCTCACTCCAGTGCACCATCAGACAACAGGATGGATGCCTTTTCCATGTTTGCCACACAAACAGCTTTGCAGCAAAGATATAAATTAATTCCCCCAAACAACCAAGTGCAACTGAATGTACACTTATATCAAGGCATAAGCTATTTGTACATTTATTATATTTAATATATTTGGATGTAGTGCACTTAGTGATCGCACAACCTGTTATGATTATTGCTTGCAAATATACAGCTCTGTCTTACTTTTCTGTGTTTCTTGGGCATTTATCAGTTATGTGACTAGTACTCAAGAGACATGCAGTGTGTAAGCCAGTCTATATCATTTACCTTAAAATGTGTGAGGATATTAACTGGGAATACTATGATATGTAGTTGCCATCAAATGAATGGCAAATTGGATGGCACAAACAAGCATAGACTGCTCTTTGGGGTGGGAGCAAAGGTGTATTCTTGTTATGGCATTGGCAACGGGCCACTGTTCTTTCAAGGCAGGGGGCAAGCTAAGCTACTGTTATGGCACAGACAAAGGATATGTTGCTCTTCTTACTCTCCTTGTTTTGCGTCCTGTCTGTTTGATCTTGTGAGGGCTGTGAAGTCAGAAACTGCAATGTATCTCATCTCTTTCTATCTTCTCTTTGTTATGATTTCAATTACAAACATATACTTGATAGAGGCACTGGGAACTAACATCGGGTGGCACGATGCCAGGGCACTTCTATGGGCTAGGCTTGTAAAGGCTCCAGGGCCATTAGTCTAGTACACACCTATGAACCTATGAACCTATATGGTGCTAAACTGAGCACATGCAGTGATCATCAGTACTTTGGAGAGGTATGAATGCCTGAATCTTTGATGCCTGAGGTCTACTAGTTGCTAATGGACACATGCAAGTTAAATAACTCTCTGCTTTCACATGTTACATTAATTTCTGTATAAATCTTCCAGATTTTACTTGCTTACTGTACTAAGTGATGAAATACAAGGACATGGTATAATATTATTATACAATACAGTAAAAGTTCAGGACTTACCTTGTAAATGCAGCAGTTGCCACAGTGTTAGCTCGGGGTCGACTGTGATACAAGCAGTACACAACCAATAAATGGGGACATAAAGGCTCTGTCTATGAGTTGAGTCCGGCAGAGGTTGCAGAGTTCCTGTGTTGTGTCCCTGTCCACCATGTAGCACTCTACAATGTCCATGTCCTGTATACTCTGATACGTTAAATGTGACCTGAAAACTCTTCCTAGTTTTATCTTAGGCCTATTGGCAGCAGCAGCAGCATTGCCTACAGCTTGTAGCACATACAAATGGAGCTAAGCAGCAGCAGCTCCTAACATTCTGTCTGTGTAGACGTTCTGTGTCTTTGCTCTGCAACTTTTGAAATCCGTAGGAAAAAACAGCATGGAGTCTACATGGATGCTTTATAGCTTGTTGAATAGCTCCACCAGTTTGATTGATTAGCATGCAATTCAGCTGCTTATGCTGTAACTAGCATGGCTGAAACACAGGCTATGACAGATGCAATCCATTACTAATCTACTCCATTATAAAAAGGCAAATGTGTAGCTAGCCAAACTGATGGTGAGAACACTTGCTACATGTTTGCTGGACTTCACAGAAGTGTATTTCTTCATGGGATATCTTTACAGAGAAGTATTAAACTCCAGTAGGTATGCTCACATTGTGTTACCTATACAATGCATATGCTGGAATATATTTATGAAGAATGTGAAGCAAAGGCTTTTATAGTTTTCTCTGTATGCATTATTTAGAAGTGTACTGATGGCACTGCCTTGTTTTTCAAGCCATGTCAGAGGTACACATGATTAACAATACAGGAAAATATTATACTGTGTGACAAATATGTGCAAATAGGTTCATAGGTGTCTTCATAGGTGTGTACTAGGGTAATGGCCCTGGGGCCTTTACAAACCTAGCCATAGGATTACCCTGGCATAGTGCCACTCAGCCTTAGTTCCCAGTGCCTCTGTTGAGTAGAGCTACTGGAGTTATCCCCGTTTCATGGACAGGTCCTTTGAAAGCACTTTTAGCATTTCAAAGGTATGTTATTAGCAAAATGGTTCATTTGCCTGTTCTTTTGTAGGTAGGGGGAGCAAAGAAGAGATGCTGTTATGTCACAAACTATAATGGACTGTTCTTTTAGAGGGAGTACAGTTTAGTTACTGCTATGACACAAAGAAGGATATGTTACTTATACTACTTTCCTTGTTTTGCATCCTGTATTAGCAGTTCCCATCTCTAGACTCTTTTATGTTTCTTTCAGTGGGTAATACTGACTGGCTACTTTTACTGTTTTATCTGGAAACAGTTACTTTGTAGTTATGTGATACTTTTCTGTATTATCATTCTGATATCTATTAGGACACAAACAATGTCAGTGAAGCAGAGACCCCCCATTCAGTGATGCAGGAAACAACACAATTCTTGATGCTGTTCGCCAACTTGGGGCATTTCTGCTGGGAAGGGGTCGACTCAATATGGCATACAGGCTACAATTATGGCAGCACATTGTTGACAACATCAATTCTGAGGACAGCCACAGCCAAAACTATGAATAAGTGCACCACAGGGCCACTGACATTATTATCACTGCACAAAGATGAGCAGCTGCAGTTGCCTAAGACTAAAGGATAACTTGGGGAGGGGATGCTATAGAACCACCTTTTACCCCCAGTGAAAAGTTCTTGACAAATATCTTCTATCATGAGAACTTATAGCAGAGACAACCACTCATACCACACATTTTGGCCACAAAACCTGGACCGAAACACCAAAGGAGGAGGCGTATCCTTATTCATCAAGGATAACCACACCTCCAGACTAGTTGCAAAGTATGATGCCACAGAGATCATCCAAGTGCAACCGACAATGGGCAAAACTGCAATACAGATTGTGGCTTGCTACAGATCACCATCCCTGCCCGAAGACCCCCACTCCTCATTTCTTGAGGTACTGGAAAATATGAGGATCCAACCAAACACTCTAAAGCTGGATGATTTCAATTACCCAAACATCAGCTGGGAAAACTACACAAGGACTAATACCTTTGCTCAACGCTTCCTGGAATATATGAACTCAAATGCCCTGGACCAGCTTATCAACACCCCCACAGGGGGCAACAATATACAAGACCTGGTCATCACCAACATGGGGGACAAGTGCTCCATACCTGAGGTAAATTCCTCATTGGTTAGATCAGACCACAAACTCTTCACCCTCGATATCCACATACCACCCCCCCCCCAAGGAAACCACAGTGAAAAACTTATCCAAAGCAAACTTTATGCTACTTAAGACGAAGGTGGCAAACTTTGTTACTCCCATGCAGAATGACAGTTTGTTGAAAATGCTATAGCCTACACAAAAGCACTCTACAAGCACTTACATGAGTGCTTGGACTGTGCTATCCTGAACAAAACCAAGACCCCTTCCTCCAAAAAAAGGGAACCAGTCTGTGGACCCTAGCCATAAACAAGCTCTATAATAGAAGGAAGAAATTATTAAAAAAAGAGTAAAAACCCAGGAATGGAGGAGCTCCCTGATCAACCTTAGCAAAAAGCTAAGATCCCTTATAAATTTCTCAAAGGCAAGCTTTGAAAGAAAAATCATAACGGACACCAAAGACAACCACAAAGCATTTTTTAGCCATGTCAAGAACCTAAATGGCAACTCTCAGATCTGCTCTGAGCTACAGCACAATGGTTCAAAATTCATGAACCAACTAATATCGCCAATATACTGGCGGATACATTCAGTGAAAACTTTACCCCACCCTCACCCCCTAAAGGGCCCATATCTATACCACAGAAACCCAGGTGAAAATGGCACTTTCTAAAGCAAAAAAACACAGCATCCTTGGGACCAGATAGCATCCCAGGCTGTGTGTTACATGAACTCCACAAAGAACTAATCCCCCACCTAAATACCATGTTCAACCACAGCCTCACCTCAGGCTATGTGCCCACTGAGTGGTGCATGGCAATGGTTGTCCCGCTTCACAAGGGAGGAGCCAACACCAACCCTGGGAACTATCATGCCATCAGTCTGACGAGCCTCATCTGCAAGGCCATGGAGCACACCATCATGAAACTCATAAACAACAACATTGGGAACCTACAAACCCTAGACCCTGCCCAGTTTGGTTTTGTAAAGGGCAGGTCATGTCTTCTAAACCTGGTTGACTTTTTTGAGATGGTCACCAAAGCAATCGATGAGGGAAAGATGGTCCACATGGCATACCTTGACCTTGTAAAAGCTTTTGATACCATTCTCCACTTGGGAATTATAGACAAACTCACTAACCTAAATATAAACCCCTACATTACAAGATGAGTTGCTAACTGGCTCACGGACAGAACCCATACAGTGAAAATAGGAATTGCTTGGTCCGAATCCAAACCTGTGACAAGTGGAGCACCCCAAGGCTCAGTCTTAGGACCTCTCCTGTTCGGTATTTACTTCTCCAAGGTACAAGCAAACACAGAGGGACTATGGCTAACAAAGTTCGCAGACATAATTGACACTCCTACTGATGTAGATATCCTTCAAAAAGGTCTCAATGAAACAGATACATGGTGCCAAAATCATGGCCTCAAGCTAAATGCCAAAATGTGCAATGTCATCCCCTTCGGGAAAAACCAAGTACCTATGAATTACCACATAGGTGGCACCTCACTTAATACAGAGAGTGTGATAAGACACCTAGGGACCCAGGTGGATAGTAACCTTTTTTCGATAACCACATCACTAAAGTGGTTAGAAAATCCTTCTACATGGCCCACCTTATCACAAAGGGGCTTGCATCTAGAAAAAAGGAAGTTATTGTCCCCTCTACTCATCCCTCATTAGACCCATTATTGAGTACAATGCCCCATTCGGGATATACCTTACTAGACACCTGCAACAACTGGAGAGGCCTCAAAAATACCTTACCAAGAGGATAACGGGCCTAAAACAGATGCCATATGCCACCAGGCTAAACCCCCCCAACTGTACTTGGTTGCATACCGGCTACTCAGAGGTGATCTCTGCCTGACATACAAGGCTATGTCAAACCCCGAATTGCTGGAAATGCTCCACCTAAGGAAAACCCAATCTACCTGAGCTACACACTCTAGGGACCTTAACCTGACCTCAACAATAAACAGGACTTGTTTGAGGGACATATTTGTGTCCGAGAGACTCCCCCTGCTTTGGAATAAGGTCCACATAAATGTGAGGCAGAGCTCCTCATTAGCGATCTTCAAGAGGAATCTTGATGAGTGGATGGTGAACAGGAAATTCACCCTGGGAATCACTTCTGCGGCCCTGCTCGACAGAGGCACAGGTAACTAAATCACATGGGAGGCACAAGCTGAAACATTTTGGCTAGGCTTAATTATGCCCCAGGGCCAATAGCCTAGTACCTATCTATGAACCTATGAACACTACTCCTTCTGAGTCCCAAGCGGAGCTTCCAGGTCGGCTTTGTTATATGACTAGTTGAATATTGTTGTATAGTAAAACAATTGAAATAAATGTCACTTCCATGTCACATGTCTTCTTTTTTGGGAGTGATTGAAGATAGCTACAGTTGTAAGCTTAGTTTGTAGTTGTCATCTACCTTCTTGTTGAAAGCAGATATAATACAGATATATAGAAGCACATGTATCACCCTGTCTTACTGTTAAATGCGATGATGTTTCCCTTATCTCTTGCTAAACTTCTTTCAGGAGCATCAGGAATCCAGCAAGATATGCCTGCTGCAGATGGTAAGCCAAATAAATTTATATCAGTAATACAGCCCAATTTAAAGAAATATTACAATGTGTGATTTTAGGCCTGTTGTGTGTGCTGCTATACTGTCTGTAATAATGGCAGCACTGTTAGCTGTTTAACATATATTGCACCATAGGAGTGCAGGTATTAATGTATTGCCGTGTTTCTTCCTTTTCATCACAGGTGATTATGACAGTGGGAGTGTGGCCCTTGTGCCACCTGATGCCAGTATCTCATCAGACACTGATGATGATGGTGGTGAAACTGAGGCACAGTCGGGGGGTGCAGCGGTTAACTCTGACACAGATGTTGCTATCCAGCCACCCCTTTCATTTTCCCCAGATACAGCGAGTAGGTCTATGTCTACCAAGTCCATTGAACCCAAAAATATTGGACAGGTGGAGGACAAGGACATTGAGCAGGTAAGTGTGGCTACCATGGCTTTAGTGCCTGTTGACTCTGGCTGTAGCCAAAGTGTGGATGAGGTGCAACACAGGAGGGTTGATAGGGGTGCTGGGAGGGAGCTTGCTGTCCTTCCTCCACTTGGTGCAGATGTCTCTTCCCGTGTCACTCAACATATGTTTAGGGTCATCATGGAGGCATAGGCATGTTCATAAAGGCTCTCCAGACAAATGCTCAGGGTTGTAGATGTGGCACTTTTCTGACATGCATGACTGCTTCCACCATGTTGCTGATGCAATGGATCAGATGAATGTCATGTTGGAACAAGGGGTGTCTGTGATGGACCGAGAGTTGTCTGTGATGAAACATCTGCAGGGAGGGGCACAGCATCCTTGTGGGCGTAGGTCAGCCACAACATCTGCTGATAGCCCATGTGGCCATACCCGATCATCCTCCCATAGTGGCAGTACTTCCACTGCTCCAGCACACTGACTGATGGAGCAGTACTTCCACTGCTCCATCAGTCAGTGTGCTGTCCACACCCAGACATGGTAGGCCACTGGGTCATGGTCCTGGGCATTCCCATGAAGAAAGCACTTCCAGCAGACATCAGTCACATTCAGGTAGCAGCACTGCATCTGACCTTGTGCATGGAGGTGCCAGTGCGACTCTTGAAAGAGCCAGTGCTCGAGGTTGGGGACAGCAACAATGAACTGCCAACTCTACCATGCATACCTCACACCTGTCTGACATTCTAGGAGGTAGAGCTAGCACTGAGCTTGGTTGTTTTCATGCAGACTCACACACCACTTTCACATGGAGGACTCCTACAGAGAGACACACAACAGTTACATGGTTCAACCTGCCTGCTTCCCTTTCTTACTCACACATACTCACCGACCTTGTGTCTGACTAGGCATCTTGCCCCTCCCTCTTCCATGTTCAAATACCATGTTCAATCACAGCCTCACCTCAGGCTATGTGCCCACTGAGTGGTGCATGGCAATGGTTGTCCCGCTTCACAAGGGAGGAGCCAACACCAACCCTGGGAACTATCATGCCATCAGTCTGACGAGCCTCATCTGCAAGGCCATGGAGCACACCATCATGAAACTCATAAACAACAACATTGGGAACCTACAAACCCTAGACCCTGCCCAGTTTGGTTTTGTAAAGGGCAGGTCATGTCTTCTAAACCTGGTTGACTTTTTCGAGATGGTCACCAAAGCAATCGATGAGGGAAAGATGGTCCACACGGCATACCTTGACCTTGTAAAAGCTTTTGATACCATTCACCACTTGGGAATTATAGACAAACTCACTAACCTAAATATAAACCCCTACATTACAAGATGAGTTGCTAACTGGCTCACGGACAGAACCCATACAGTGAAAATAGGAATTGCTTGGTCCGAATCCAAACCTGTGACAAGTGGAGCACCCCAAGGCTCAGTCTTAGGACCTCTCCTGTTCAGTATTTACTTCTCCGAGGTACAAGCAAACACAGAGGGACTATGGCTAACAAAGTTCGCAGACATAATTGACACTCCTACTGATGTAGATATCCTTCAAAAAGGTCTCAATGAAACAGATACATGGTACCAAAATCATGGCCTCAAGCTAAATGCCAAAATGTGCAATGTCATCCCCTTCGGGAAAAACCAAGTACCTATGAATTACCACATAGGTGGCACCTCACTTAACACAGAGAGTGTGATAAGACACCTAGGGACGCAGGTGGATAGTAACCTTTTTTCGATAACCACATCGCTAAAGTGGTTAGAAAATCCTTCTACATGGCCCACCTTATCACAAAGGGGCTTGCATCTAGAAAAAAGGAAGTTATTGTCCCCTCTACTCATCCCTCATTAGACCCATTATTGAGTACAATGCCCCATTTGGGATATACCTTACTAGACACCTGCAACAACTGGAGAGGCCTCAAAAATACCTTACCAAGAGGATAACGGGCCTAAAACAGATGCCATATGCCACCAGGCTAAACCCCCCCAACTGTACTTGGTTGCATACCGGCTACTCAGAGGTGATCTCTGCCTGACATACAAGGCTATGTCAAACCCCGAATTGCTGGAAATGCTCCACCTAAGGAAAACCCAATCTACCTGAGCTACACACTCTAGGGACCTTAACCTGACCTCAACAATAAACAGGACTTGTTTGAGGGACAGATTTGTGTCCGAGAGACTCCCCCTGCTTTGGAATAAGGTCCACATAAATGTGAGGGAGAGCTCCTCATTACCGATCTTCAAGAGGAATCTTGATGAGTGGATGGTGAACAGGAAATTCACCCCGGGAATCACTTCTGCGGCCCTGCTCGACAGAGGCACAGGTAACTAAATCACATGGGAGGCACAAGCTGAAACATTTTGGCTAGGCTTAATTATGCCCCAGGGCCAATAGCCTAGTACCTATCTATGAACCTATGAACACTACTCCTTCTGAGTCCCAAGCGGAGCTTCCAGGTCGCCTTTGTTATATGACTAGTTGAATATTGTTGTATAGTAAAACAATTGAAATAAATGTCACTTCCATGTCACATGTCTTCTTTTTTGGGAGTGATTGAAGATAGCTACAGTTGTAAGCTTAGTTTGTAGTTGTCATCTACCTTCTTGTTGAAAGCAGATATAATACAGATATATAGAAGCACATGTATCACCCTGTCTTACTGTTAAATGCGATGATGTTTCCCTTATCTCTTGCTAAACTTCTTTCAGGAGCATCAGGAATCCAGCAAGATATGCCTGCTGCAGATGGTAAGCCAAATAAATTTATATCAGTAATGCAGCCCAATTTAAAGAAATATTACAATGTGTCATTTTAGGCCTGTTGTGTGTGCTGCTATACTGTCTGTAATAATGGCAGCACTGTTAGCTGTTTAACATATATTGCACCATAGGAGTGCAGGTATTAATGTATTGCCGTGTTTCTTCCTTTTCATCACAGGTGATTATGACAGTGGGAGTGTGGCCCTTGTGCCACCTGATGCCAGTATCTCATCAGACACTGATGATGATGGTGGTGAAACTGAGGCACAGTCGGGGGGTGCAGCGGTTAACTCTGACACAGATGTTGCTATCCAGCCACCCCTTTCATTTTCCCCAGATACAGCAAGTAGGTCTATGTCTACCAAGTCCATTGAACCCAAAGATATTGGACAGGTGGAGGACAAGGACATTGAGCAGGTAAGTGTGGCTACCATGGCTTCAGTGCCTGTTGACTCTGGCTGTAGCCAAAGTGTAGATGAGGTGCAACACAGGAGGGTTGATAGGGGTGCTGGGAGGGGGCTTGCTGTCCTTCCTCCACTTGGTGCAGATGTCTCTTCCCGTGTCACTCAACATATGTTTAGGGCCATCATGGAGGCATAGGCATGTTCATAAAGGCTCTCCAGACAAATGCTCAGGGTTGTAGATGTGGCACTTTTCTGACATGCATGACTGCTTCCACCATGTTGCTGATGCAATGGATCAGATGAATGTCATGTTGGAACAAGGGGTGTCTGTGATGGACCGAGAGTTGTCTGTGATGAAACATCTGCAGGGAGGGGCACAGCATCCTTGTGGGCGTAGGTCAGCCACAACATCTGCTGATAGCCCATGTGGCCATACCCGATCATCCTCCCATAGTGGCAGTACTTCCACTGCTCCAGCACACTGACTGATGGAGCAGTACTTCCACTGCTCCATCAGTCAGTGTGCTGTCCACACCCAGACATGGTAGGCCACTGGGTCATGGTCCTGGGCATTCCCATGAAGAAAGCACTTCCAGCAGACATCAGTCACATTCAGGTAGCAGCACTGCATCTGACCTTGTGCATGGAGGTGCCAGTGCGACTCTTGAAAGAGCCAGTGCTCGAGGTTGGGGACAGCAACAATGAACTGCCAACTCTACCATGCATACCTCACACCTGTCTGACATTCTAGGAGGTAGAGCTAGCACTGAGCTTGGTTGTTTTCATGCAGACTCACACACCACTTTCACATGGAGGACTCCTACAGAGAGACACACAACAGTTACATGGTTCAACCTGCCTGCTTCCCTTTCTTACTCACACATACTCACCGACCTTGTGTCTGACTAGGCATCTTGCCCCTCCCTCTTCCATGTTCAAATACCATGTTCAATCACAGCCTCACCTCAGGCTATGTGCCCACTGAGTGGTGCATGGCAATGGTTGTCCCGCTTCACAAGGGAGGAGCCAACACCAACCCTGGGAACTATCATGCCATCAGTCTGACGAGCCTCATCTGCAAGGCCATGGAGCACACCATCATGAAACTCATAAACAACAACATTGGGAACCTACAAACCCTAGACCCTGCCCAGTTTGGTTTTGTAAAGGGCAGGTCATGTCTTCTAAACCTGGTTGACTTTTTCGAGATGGTCACCAAAGCAATCGATGAGGGAAAGATGGTCCACACGGCATACCTTGACCTTGTAAAAGCTTTTGATACCATTCTCCACTTGGGAATTATAGACAAACTCACTAACCTAAATATAAACCCCTACATTACAAGATGAGTTGCTAACTGGCTCACGGACAGAACCCATACAGTGAAAATAGGAATTGCTTGGTCCGAATCCAAACCTGTGACAAGTGAAGCACCCCAAGGCTCAGTCTTAGGACCTCTCCTGTTCGGTATTTACTTCTCCGAGGTACAAGCACACACAGAGGGACTATGGCTAACAAAGTTTGCAGACATAATTGACACTCCTACTGATGTAGATATCCTTCAAAAAGGTCTAAATGAAACAGATACATGGTGCCAAAATCATGGCCTCAAGCTAAATGCCAAAATGTGCAATGTCATCCCCTTCGGGAAAAACCAAGTTCCTATGAATTACCACATAGGTGGCACCTCACTTAACACAGAGAGTGTGATAAGACACCTAGGGACCCAGGTGGATAGTAACCTTTTTTCGATAACCACATTGCTAAAGTGGTTAGAAAATCCTTCTACATGGCCCACCTTATCACAAAGGGGATTGCATCTAGAAAAAAAGGAAGTTATTGTCCCCTCTACTCATCCCTCATTAGACCCATTATTGAGTACAATGCCCCATTCGGGATATACCTTACTAGACACCTGCAACAACTAAAGAGGCCTCAAAAATACCTTACCAAGAGGATAACGGGCCTAAAACAGATGCCATATGCCACCAGGCTAAACCCCCCCAACTGTACTTGGTTGCATACCGGCTACTCAGAGGTGATCTCTGCCTGACATACAAGGCTATGTCAAACCCCGAATTGCTGGAAATGCTCCACCTAAGGAAAACCCAATCTACCTGAGCTACACACTCTAGGGACCTTAACCTGACCTCAACAATAAACAGGATTTGTTTGAGGGACAGATTTGTGTCCGAGAGACTCCCCCTGCTTTGGAATAAGGTCCACATAAATGTGAGGCAGAGCTCCTCATTAGCAATCTTCAAGAGGAATCTTGATGAGTGGATGGTGAACAGGAAATTCACCCCGGGAATCACTTCTGCGGCCCTGCTCGACAGAGGCGCAGGTAACTAAATCACATGGGAGGCACAAACTGAAACATTTTGGCTAGGCTTAATTATGCCCCAGGGCCAATAGCCTAGTACCTATCTATGAACCTATGAACACTACTCCTTCTGAGTCCCAAGCGGAGCTTCCAGGTCGGCTTTGTTATATGACTAGTTGAATATTGTTGTATAGTAAAACAATTGAAATAAATGTCACTTCCATGTCACATGTCTTCTTTTTTGGGAGTGATTGAAGATAGCTACAGTTGTAAGCTTAGTTTGTAGTTGTCATCTACCTTCTTGTTGAAAGCAGATATAATACAGATATATAGAAGCACATGTATCACCCTGTCTTACTGTTAAATGCGATGATGTTTCCCTTATCTCTTGCTAAACTTCTTTCAGGAGCATCAGGAATCCAGTAAGATATGCCTGCTGCAGATGGTAAGCCAAATAAATTTATATCAGTAATGCAGCCCAATTTAAAGAAATATTACAATGTGTCATTTTAGGCCTGTTGTGTGTGCTGCTATACTGTCTGTAATAATGGCAGCACTGTTAGCTGTTTAACATATATTGCACCACAGGAGTGCAGGTATTAATGTATTGCCGTGTTTCTTCCTTTTCATCACAGGTGATTATGACAGTGGGAGTGTGGCCCTTGTGCCACCTGATGCCAGTATCTCATCAGACACTGATGATGATGGTGGTGAAACTGAGGCACAGTCGGGGGGTGTGCAGCGGTTAACTCTGACACAGATGTTGCTATCCAGCCACCCCTTTCATTTTCCCCAGATACAGCGAGTAGGTCTATGTCTACCAAGTCCATTGAACTCAAAGATATTGGACAGGTGGAGGACAAGGACATTGAGCAGGTAAGTGTGGCTACCATGGCTTCAGTGCCTATTGACTCTGGCTGTAGCCAAAGTGTGAATGAGGTGCAACACAGGAGGGTTGATAGCGGTGCTGGGAGGGGGCTTGCTGTCCTTCCTCCACTTGGTGCAGATGTCTCTTCCCGTGTCACTCAACATATGTTTAGGGCCATCATGGAGGCATAGGCATGTTCATAAAGGCTCTCCAGACAAATGCTCAGGGTTGTAGATGTGGCACTTTTCTGACATGCATGACTGCTTCCACCATGTTGCTGATGCAATGGATCAGATGAATGTCATGTTGGAACAAGGGGTGTCTGTGATGGACCGAGAGTTGTCTGTGATGAAACATCTGCAGGGAGGGGCACAGCATCCTTGTGGGCATAGGTCAGCCACAACATCTGCTGATAGCCCATGTGGCCATACCCGATCATCCTCCCATAGCGGCAGTACTTCCACTGCTCCAGCACACTGAATGATGGAGCAGTACTATCACTGCTCCATCAGTCAGTGTGCTGTCCACACCCAGACATGGTAGGCCACTGGGTCATGGTCCTGGGCATTCCCATGAAGAAAGCACTTCCAGCAGACATCAGTCACATTCAGGTAGCAGCACTGCATCTGACCTTGTGCATGGAGGTGCCAGTGCGACTCTTGAAAGAGCCAGTGCTCGAGGTTGGGGACAGCAACAATGAGCTGCCAACTCTACCATGCATACCTCACACCTGTCTGACATTCTAGGAGGTAGAGCTAGCACTGAGCTTGGTTGTTTTCATGCAGACTCACACACCACTTTCACATGGAGGACTCCTACAGAGAGACACACAACAGTTACATGGTTCAACCTGCCTGCTTCCCTTTATTACTCACACATACTCACCGACCTTATGTCTGACTAGGCATCTTGCCCCTCCCTCTTCACAATACCCTGTGCAAGTGATGATAACTGTGCCATACCCCTGTTTCTCTCTCTTTTGGATTCAGAGATACAAAAGCTTTGTGTCTGATGCACAGGGTGCATAGCTAAATTAGTGCTTAGTATATCTCCATTTGTGTTGTTCAGCTGATAATTGTACCTGTCACTTATATATGCTTTCCCAAGTTATACAGTGGATAGCATCATCATTTCACTACTTTATGGTGTATTGTCTTGTAAGCATTCTGAAGTCAGAAACTGCAATGTGTCTCATTACTTCCTAATTTTTCTCTCTAATGATTTTTTAGTACAAACGTATGGTGCACATCATAAGTCATGCCATCACATGTAAATCTCAGGATTGTATTACAGCACTGTAGTCAAATCTCATCAGAACAGTAATACAGTATACTGTACTCTTTTGCATGTACCTCAGCTGACACATGCAGCAGCTGGACAGACCATAGGGCTTTCTCATCAAGATAACACATTGCCTACAAATCATGTCATGATGCATGTAAATAGATTAAAAGACATGTCACCGTAATCTGCCTGGTATCAGATGAGGTAATGTCTGCCTGGTCTCCAGGCCAGTGTCTAATCATGCCCTGGTGGGATGACTGCATATGCAATAATCTGATATAGCCAATGACATCAGCATTGTCTGTTGAGCATATGGTAATAACAATGTCCCACATGCTGCTGCAAAATGCTTTCTGCAATACCAAGTAACAGCTCACACATGCACACACACACACACACACATGCACACACACACACACACACACACACACACACACACACACACACACACTGAGAACACCAAGAACAGAACCCCTACCTATCTAAGTCCACAGGCGAGAGAACACAGTACTTAATGCACACACCATGACACAAGTCTGAATTTTACATGGCTGCAGGTCAACTTATAGTGGATGACATCAGTAGTGCATGTTGGAGGGAAGAAGTTGGGATGCCTGCCTGAAATAGATCTGTAGGCAGGTGCAAGCATCAAACACTGTCAGTCTGTGGGACTGGAACAGTAACTACAGGATACACACTTGCTCTTCTGGCTAGACACACTCACACTCACACATACATACACATACACAGTTGACTACAGTGAGAACAGAACCCTTACCTAAGTGCATACACTACAGAACTTCAGTACTTTACACAAGTGCCACATCATAAGTCTGATTTACACAAGACTGCAGGTGAACTTATAGTAGATGACATAAGTAGGTCATGTGGGGAACAACACGTGGGGAGGCCTGCATAGGCCCATAGATTCATGGGTTCATATGACGATAGTAGCCTAACAGCACAAAGGTGTGTAGAAGTCTAGCTGTGTAAAAACACAAGTACCCGTATTGAGCACATTTGGATGCTTGAGTTTAGCAGAGTGAGGTTGTGAACACCACCAAGTAGCCTTGTCCATGAGGGAGCACACATTATATATAAGACTTTGTCGTGTGGTTGATATAAGTGTGGAAAAATATTGAGTCCCTATGGTTGTACTGCTTGGTAGTGGAGGGCTAACACACGGATGTATTGTAAATATATGCCATATAGTTAGATCATGCCCTTAGTTTGCAATGTTTCCACATGTAACTTTATGTCATACAAAGGAAAGGAAGAATAAACACCAATAAGAAAGCATCATATATACAATTCCACAGCACATTGACCACTGGATTTGTGTGATGGTCAGAAAAGTGTACAGGCATGCGAGTTACACCTCTATGCATGTAGGTAAGCAGTGCACAAATATAAGCCATGTTGATAAAGTTTGCCAAGCAGAATGCAACAGTGGCAAGTAATTGCATGTATAGGCAGGTGTGTATGTGTTTTTCACAAAAGTTAAAGCCATGCCTGTCCAGATAGCATGTAATACATTTACAGAACTATAGTAAACAGTATACCTGCAGTCATACATTTGATTATAAATGTGATAATACATAGAGTGCTCTATCAGTAAAAGTAATACTATATGTAATATGCTGTATTTGAACCCAGGACCATGTGTATGGTAATCTTACACTTATACTTGTTGCCACAAGAATGCTGAGGGAATAGTTGTCTATGTTGCATTTCATTGCTGTAAACTGCGATGTCACAGCAGTAAAACAAAAGTTGCATACCATACCTCTCAAGTGTACAGATTTTTGCAGAATGTCTAGATTTTTGCCTCATGTTTTTGTCCGTTTATCATAAAATCATGGTTTTCTGGCAAATTAGTGGCAACTAATTAAAGATTGAAGTTAGAAAATAATGACAGACAATTGAGTTTCAGACCTCATACCACTCAGAAAATTCATGCTAACGCAAAACCTGCTGTTCTATCAACTTCTAAGTTTGTAACAGCAATATTTAAAAACTGTCCCTATTTTTGGGCCTTTGTCCCACTTTTATTTATGGCTTTGCTGAGATTTCATGCTGTACGAGGTTGAGAGGTATGTTGCACACTCTGTTCTAGAAGCTAGTACCATCTGTACTCCAGACAGGGTTTTTACAATGGCCAAGGACATTAATTGAATGCATCTGGTTTCTCTTTTTGGCATTAGCTGTCTGCATCCTAGGTGGTCAACCTTGCTTCATGCAAACCAGATAAACACAGTCTTTCCCATCTTCCACTGTTTGTGCTATGCAGCGCATCATGCAAAAAGTGCAAATAAAAATGAGAAGAGTAAGGAAAAAAGTAACTAATGGACACTTATAGGTACAAAAAGTATCTGCTGTCACATGCTAAAGTATTTTCTGTACAAATCCACCACTGTTTACTTAATTACTGCACCAAGTTAAGAAATGCAACGATATGGCATAATATTATTAAAGAATACATTCTAGGTTCAAGACTTACCTTGCAAATGCAGCAGTTAACACAATTTTATTTCAGGGCTAAAAGTTCCTTGTCTCTACTGCAATGGTATTGAAGAATTTAGGGAAAAACAGAATGTAGGCTACATGGATGCTTTATAACTTGTATACCACTGCATCTCTATTGTACAAATTATATCCTATCTAGAAATATATAATGTAAACATGTATTGATATGTTTGTGTGTGTATTGTTTAAACTCATTTTAATTGATTTCAGGATACATGTTTGAAAATCATAAAATATCAAAGAACTTCATAAATATATGCATGTATGTGAGCGTATCTTGTACATAATCATTGTAGGGTCAGTAATTAATATTCAATGAACAACTACTAAATACTTATATGTTTGACTGGAACTATACTATATGCAATTTGTGCCACAGAAATTATGTTGATTGCATCCATGTTTTTTACATATATTTTTTATGTGAAGTATATGTCTTATTGATATGAGTCTTACTTTATTTTTCATGAGTAGGAAGTTTTTACTATGTTTTTATGATGTTTTATTGCTTTTAAACAAAGTAGTAAAGAATTGAAGCATTCATGTACACACTTGGCTGTCATAAGGGCTTATATATCAAAGATGTTATATTCCACAACATATGCCCTATGTATTTACCCTTTTAAAAATTTTTTAGTCAATTATAAATTGTAAATTGTTAATTGGTTAATTAAGATGTGAGTATATATATGAATGGCTTTAGGTGACTGTTATTTATAGATCTGAAGAAGCTGTGAAGCGAAAGCGCTCATCTTTTAAATTATTTTTTTCAATAAACAGTTTATTGGTATTCCCTACCAACTGTTTTGCATCTATTTTGGGACATTACCATCGAAGGAACTGATTCTGCCTACACTGGGGTTTATCACCATTTTTATTGAGGTTATAATTTATACCACACCTTTCGGCTACCTAACCTGGACCAAAACACTAAAGGTGGAGGTGTGTCCATATTCATTATGGATATTCACACCTTCAGGCTAGTTGCTCAGCATAGTGCATCCAAGATTATCCAAGTGTAACTAACTCTGGGAAAGACCACAATCCAAATTGTAGCTTTCTATAGATCCCTCACCATGCCCCAGGAATCCCACTCCTCATTTCTTGATGCACTGGAAAATATTAGGGTACAACCTAACACCCTAATAATGGGCGATTTCAACTATCCCACCATTAACTTGGAAAACTACTCATGTACCAACTCTTTTGCTCAACATTTTTTTGGAATTCATAAATTCCAATGCTTTGGATCAACTTATCCACACCCCCACCAAGGGCAGCAATATCCTAGACCTGGTCATTACCAACATGGTTCCACACCAGAGGTTAATTCCTCGTTGGTCAGATCCGACCACAAGCTAATCACCCTAGACATCCACATCCCGCCCCCACCTCCCATTAGAAAAAACACCGTAAAAATTTCTTCAAAGCCAACTTCACGCTTCTTAAGAGAGAAGTGGCAAACTTCATGACACCCATGCAGATGGACAATAGAGGTACGACTGCTGAATCCTACACAAATGCACTTTATAAGCACTTACACAAGTGCATAGATCATGCAATCCCTAACAGAACCAAGATGCTATCCTCCAAAAAAAGGAAGCCAATCTGGTGGTCCCCTGTCATAAACAAACTGTACAACAGAAGAAAGAAACTGTTGCAAAAAAGAGTAAAATCCCATGATTGGAGGAACTCCCTGGTCAGCCTCAGTAAAAAGCTGAGATTCCTCATAAAATCCTCCAAAGCTAGTTACAAAAACAAAATCACCACTGATTCTATAGACAACCACAAAGCATTCATAGCTATGTCAAGAATCTCAATGGTAACACTCAGATCTGCTCTGAGTTACAGCACAATGGCACTAAATATACAGAACCAACTGATATTGACAACATCCTGGCAGATAGGTTCAGTGCTAACTTTAACCCCCTCTCACCCCCTAAAGGGCCAATTTCTATACCAGAAGAATGCAAAGTTCCTATAATCACGGCTGCATGGGTAAAAACCACACTACAAAGCCAAGAACCCAGCATCCATGGGACTTGACAACATCCCAGGCTGCATTCTACATGAACTACAGAACGAACTGACACCCCATGTAAGTACCATGTTCAATCATAGCCTCACCTTAGGCTTTGTAGCCACTGAATGGCGCACAGCAATGGTTATAACACTCGACAAAGGGGGAGCCACCATGGACCCTGGGAACTACTGCCCCATTAGCCTGACAAGCCTGGTCTGTAAGGCTATGGAATGTATCATCATGGAACTTATAAACAATGACATTAGCAATCTCCAAACTCTGGACTCCACCCAGTTTGGGTTTGTAAAAGGCAGATCTTGTCTCCTAAATCTGCTAGACTTCTTTGAAGCAGTCACCAAAGCCGTAGATGAGGGTAAGGTGGTTCACACCGCCTATCTAGATCTTGCCAAGGCTTTTGACACCATCCTTCACTCTGGAATTATAGATAAACTCACTAAACTAGGTATAAATCCCTATGTCACAAGATGGGTTGTAAACTGGCTTACTGACAGAACCCACACTGTGAAAGTAGCAGACTCCAAATCCAACTTCAGACCAGTGACAAGTGGAGTACCACAGGGTTCAGTCCTGGGTCCTCTCCTGTTTGGTATCTACTTCTCAGAAGTACAGGCTAACACAGAAGGCCTTTGGTTAACGAAGTTCACAGATGACTGTAAACTAGGAGCCATAACTGAAACTCCTAACGATGTGGACTTCGTACAAAAGGGCCTCACTGAAACAGATGCCTGGTGTCAAAAAAATGGCCTCAAGCTCAATGCCAAAAATTGCATTGTCTTCCCTTTTGGTAAAAACTCTGTACCCATGAACTACCACATAGGCGGTAGTCTACTTAAAACTGAAAGTGTGATAAGAGATCTTGGGACACAGGTGGACAATAGTCTCTCCTTTGATAATCACATCACCACAGTAGTCAGGAATTCCTTCTATGTGGCACACCTCATCACAAAAGGTTTCTTATCCAGGAAAAAAGAGGTCATTGTTCCCCTCTACTCATCACTCATTAGACCCATTATAGAGTACAATGCCCCTTTTGGTATGTACCTCACACGATATCCACAACAACTAGAAAGGCTGCAGAAATATCTCACAAAGAGGATTACTGGCCTCAAACAGATGCCCTACACAGACCCTCTCAAAATAATCCAGCTTTACTCCATCGCATATCGCCTACTCAGAGGCAATCACTGCCTAACATACAAAGCTATGTCAAACCCAGAGCTGTTGGACATGCTCCACTTAAAGTAATCCCAATCCCTTTGAGCTACACACTCTAGAGACCTAAACCTTGTCACCACAATAAACAAAACATGCTGGAGGGATAGATTCCTGTCCCAGAGACTTCCTATACTCTGGAACAAACTACCTATCTATATCAAACAAAGCTCCTCATTAGCACTCTTCAGGAAAAATCTTGATGATTGGATGGGAGATAGGAAATTCACCCTGGGGATCACCTCTGTGTTTATATAGCCCCTAGGGCCAATAGCCTAGTACCTACCTATGAACCTCTGAATCATGCAAACATGCAGCTCAAAAAGTGAAGGAAAGGTTTCAGGCCGTCTACTAGACTCCAGGACCATCTATACTCTAGTCCTACACTCACACGTGCTGCCACAGGAATAGTTATATGACAAGCACCGAAAAACCTGTCATTCATTCCACTGTTTCCTGTGGTTGCTCTAAGTGTTGCATTCCACAAACAATTATAACATTTTTTTTAAAAAAATGCTTAAAGTGGACAGAGATGACACATTTTAACAAATAATGAAAGGGATGAAATAGACCTTGTGAAATGTGCACTGCCTACATGTACTTTCACACCTCACAGACCTAAGTGTAAACCTCTGTAAGTGTAACCTGACACACCCTTGTTGTCATCATTCACTGTTCCCATCCACTGAAAACAAACACTGTGGAAGTGCCTATATGAAATGAACATCCCTACACAGTTACAATTTTTTTGGGAATTCGGCAAATAAAATGAGTTTCTACCTCATTTGCATCTTCATGGTGCTGACAGCCCTGAACCTACATGGTTGGTAACCGTGTAGGCAGGGAAACCAGGGGGGAGTCCAGTGTTGTACAAAAAAGGGAGAGTATTACTTTGCTGTATATTTTCACAGAGGAATACAGGTTTTGAAATATTTGACTGTATTCCATCAGATACATACTGCATATGCTTACATGACAGTATGAATAGCCTGTTTCATGTGGGTTACACTTTTAGCTGTCTACATTAGTTAGGAGTATATTCTTCATTTGGGAGTGGGAGAGCACAGCTGCATTTATGTCATGGCACTTAAAAAATATTGTTGCTATTGTTACTATTCTGTTGTAGCATCCACTCTGTAAACTAATGGAGTAATTTGCCTGCTGTTACATGTTAAGTTCAGTTCTATTAAAATCTGATCACTATTACTTGCTCGTGTTTCCATGTAGACTCCTTTCTGTGGCTGTATTGAAAATGATGTGAATACATGTGCAACACAAGCATGTAGTCTACATGGATGCTTTACAGCTTGTTGAATCGCTCCAGCATGTTGGCTTGCTTCATTAGCATACAGTTCAGCTATGTATGCTGTAATTTGCATGCCATGGAAATCGCCATGTTTGCCTGTGAGTGTGCAACACTTCACTAAGTTTACTGAATCTAAAACTATTTGCAGCCATGTGAACATCTTACCACGATGCACACAGTCTAAAAATAACCATGTAGGCTTTAATGAATCCCCCAAAGTGTTTTGTAGTGATAGCCTGATAAGTAACAACTTAAATAATAGGCAAACATGGCTACTCCTTATTCTTCTTTTTTACTCTTGTTTTACTGGGGTTGGCTCACTAAGGATCTGAGCTTCAACAATAAAAATGGAAACATATATGGGAAATAAGTCTAGCTGAAATTGGGCAATGAAAAATATCTATTTTAAAACATGAAAGGATTAAGTTTGCATCAATTAATATGTACAGATTAGTCAAGTCTTTTTTTCAGGCAGCTATAGCATATCATAAATCATAATATATGGCAGAGATAGCGCTTTTTCTGCAAAAAAATGCATGAGAAAATATAATTTCTGTGAAATTCCTCAAGAGGCCAATGATAATAGTACACAATATAGTCTGAGAGCTTACCAGAGAGGCTAACATAAAAATGCTAAAAGAACGGTTTACATGACATGGAGGGACAGAAAATGTAAATGACTACAGTTCTGTATTGGCAGACTACTAATGATTTGTACAGTCTTTAACAGTATAAATATAATAATTTATTTTGTGTACTTCATGGCCATATTGACCTATATGTTGTTGTTGTTGTTGTGGAATATGAATTCACACTTATTTAGTGTCTTATATTTCAGAAACATCTAACATTCTACATTTGGCTAGCTTTTCCTCATTCTGTCATGATTTCATATATTTGAGAAAGAGTTGTCATGTATACAGTGCATCTTGTTATACCATGCACATGGCCTGGATTAACATTTGAAAGTAAAACATAGTTTGAATATGTAATTTCAGAGATAGAGAAGTATCTCGGATGAATATTTCCTCCTCTGTTATATAAGAAGATACTACAGTGGCAACTTAGCTGTCCTTCCTTACCCCTCTGCATAAGAGCCGAAAGCTGTTGAAGACTGGGGGGGGTGGGTGGAGGGTGAGAGGGGCACTTAGTGATCTAAAAAGGGCAATTTTTTAAAACTATTTACTACCACAATATAGGTTCACTTGAAGGACATTTTAAGCTTAGCCAGTTTCTCTTTGGGTGCTTGAATTAACATTTCCTGATTGATTTTACCTATCTCATGGCAGTTAATTGTATATTAGCCCTAGTGAGAATAAATGTGATCATACTATAGATAATTTGAGGGGACCCATGTAAGAGATGTAGCATTTAGGAACTGCCTCTATCCATTAGTGGCATGAGGGTCAATCCTGCAGTACATTTTCTATTACTCATCCTTAGATCCATGTTGCATTTGAATATGGACAGGGATGAGCTTTGTTTTACTTGAATGGATAGTCTGTTCTAGAACAGTGGTAGCCTCTGACTCTATGATATATATCCATCTCTCCACAACATTCAGTTTAGATACATGGACTGCGTATTTCTGATGCCATTTGACTTGCTGATGTTCAGTAGGTCCATCTGTATTAGGTCGGAGTATGCCTTGCATGCCAGACATGTCACCTCTGAGATCTCTGTAGGATACTGAGTATAGTGAAAAATCTTTGAGGTGGTCCATGCAAGACCTATTCTTTAGGACTTGTATCCTTTTAGTAAGGTATCTCTGTGGATATTCCAGTTGTTGCATGGGTCTGGACAGATACATGCCAAAGTGGGCATTATACAAAATGATTGATCTAATGAGGGCTTTGTAAAGGGGTACAATAACATCTTTAGATCTAGTCACAATCAATTTGTTTATAAACTGTGCAATATAGAAAGGCTTTCTTATGACTTTGGGCACATATTGATCAAAAGTTAGGTCACTGTACACACAAGTTCCCAAATGCCAAACAACTGGGTTAGTTCTCAGGGGGCATTGTCAGTTTGGCAGCTCCCTGGAGTAGATGACTTCCCAATGGATATGCTAATATATTTCTTGGAGTTTAGCTTCAATTCATGATTCTGGCACCAGTTATTGTTTGGGACAAACTTTCCTGCATGATGGTTAAGTCATTTGGGGATTCAATAACTGCTCCTAGCTTGCAGTCATTTCAAACTTAGTCGACCAAAGCCCTTTGGTATTTCCTTTTACTTTTGAGATGTATATGCCAAACAGAAAAAAGTCTCAGCACTGAACCCTGGAGGACACCATTGGTGACTGGTCTCTTCCCCTGTTTTGGTCTCCTGCATTCTGTGTGCAAACATACATGTATACATTCTTTGATTCACCTTCCTGATTGTATTAAATTATATTCCTTGTATAATACAACACTACTTGTTCGAATGTGTTTTAAATTTGTAGTTTGAAACAGTCTTCTAGTAAGCAATGAAACAAAATGTATGAACCAACAATGTCAAAACTGCCCAGTTCAGAACATTTCCATCATAAAAGTCTACTTCCACACCCACACTATAAATACAATGACAGCAGTGTAAGCCATAGGCATCTTGCACAGCTTCTCGCACTTATTTTCAATTTCATTTTTTTTTTGGGGGGGGGGGGGAGTTCAAAAACAAGGGGCACATTTTAAACATTGCTTGTATAATTTTGTAAAGTTGCTAGAATAAAATGTTGTTTTACCACTATGCATTTCACTAGTAAGTCTTGAACCCAGGACTCTATGTACTACAGTCAGAGTAGCATACCACTATGCTAAATTAGCAGCTTCCTGAAAAATAGGAAGACTGAAACTTACTGGCTATCATTTAATTAATTCATTTGTCACTTCTCACTATAGCTCTCAACTCTTAGCACAAAGAAACATGGGGGAATACAAATTCAGTTCTCACTATAGCTCTCAACTGTTAGCACAAAGAAACCTGGGCAAAGCTGACAAGTGGTGGTGGCTTGGGAGTCTGGGCTCTTTTTACGTTCTACTGAAGGTACAGGTTTTGAGCCTCGCCCTATACTGAAGGTACAGGGTTTGAGCCTCTAGCCACCAGGTGTATTGAGGGGGGGGCATTTACACACACACACACACACACACACATACACACACACACACACACACACACACACACACACACATACACACACATCTTACCTTACGTCATTCCCCACCGACAGAACTCGTTCTGTATTCTCTTCATTTCACCCTGAATCCCTGCCAAAGACTTAAAAAAACAAAGATCAGACAGGCCACGTAGTTGCTGGATCTGCTGCAAAAGTGTGTGGGGGGGGTGCCCCTACCCCCTCACTCTATGGTTCCGGTGCCCATGCCCCTCTGAGACAGTAGGAAACCACACAATCCCAAGGATACAGTGTAAGAATTTTAAACAAAATAAATTGATCAGTAAAGCAAAGAAATTTAAAGAAAAATAGGTTATCATCTAAAAATAAGCAAAGCTCTATATGCATGGCTTGCACAAAAATATTTAACTTATGTGCATTGTTGCTAACCAGTGGTCAACAGTTAATAATGAAAGAGAAGTAAAACAATGATTCCAGTGTATGATAATCATAATGGTACAGACTGAAAATTTTTGATATTTCGGTGTCTCAGAAAGTGAGAGGAAAATAAAATAAAATATATCTTCTTCCTCTTTCAGCTGTTCCCGTTAGGGATCACCACGGCGGATCATCTGTTTCCATTTCTTCCTGTCCTCTGCATCTTGCTCTGTCACATAAACCACCTGCATGTTCTCTCTTACCACATCCATAAACTTTATCTTAGGCCTTCCTCTTTTCCCCTTACCTGACAGCTCCATCCTTAGCATCCTTTCCCCCAAATCCTCAGAATCCATCCTCAGCACGTCCAAACCAATGCAATCACGCCTCTCTGGCTTTGTCTCCAAACCATCTAGCCTGAGGTGACCCTCTAATATACTGATTCCTAATCCTGTCCATCCTCATCACACCCAGTGCAAATCTTAACATCTTTAACTTTGCTACCCCCAGCTCTGATTCCTGCCTTTTTCTCAGTGCCACCATATCCAACCCATATAATATAGCTGGTCTCACTACCCTCTTGTAGACCTTCCCTTTCACTCTTATGGGACCAGTCTGTCATGAATCACTCCTGATGCTCTTCTCCACCCACTCCACCCTGCCTGTACTCTCTTCTTCACCTCTCTTCCACATTCACCATTACTCTGAACTGCCGATCCCAAGTATTTAAACTCATCCACCTTTGTCAACTCTACTCCCTGCATCCCCCATCCTCCTCCTCATTCACACACATATATTCTGTCTTAGTCCTGCTGACCTTCAGTTTTCTCCTCTGTAGAACATATCTCCACCTCTCTAGGGTCTCCTCAACCTGTTCCCTATGATCACTACAGATCACAATGTCATCCACAAATGTCATAGTTCATCCACAAACATCATAGTTCACGGTGACTCCTGTCTAATCTGTCAACCTGTCCATCACCACTGCAAATAAGAAATGGCTCAGAGCTGTTCCTTGATGTAATTCCACTTCCACCTTAAATGCATGTGTCACTCCCACTGCAGACTTCACCACAGTAACACTACCCTTGTACATATTCTGTACCACTCTTACATACTTTTTGGCCACTCCTGACTTCCTCATACAATACCACAACTCCTTTCTAGGCACCCTGTCATATGCTTTCTCTAAGTCCACAAAGACACAATGCAACTCCTTCTGACCTTCTCTGTACTTCTCCATCAACACTCTCAGAGCAAACATCGCATCTGTAGTGCTCTTTCCCGGCATGAAACCATACTGCTGCTCACTAATCATCACCTCCCTTCTTAACCTAGCTTCCACTACTCTTTCCCATAACTTCATGCTGTGACTGATTAATTGTATCCCTCTGTATTTACTACAGCTCTGCACATCACCCTTATTTTTAAAAATCGGTACCAAAAGACTTCTTCTCCAATATATACATTGTTAAATTACAAACGCATGCACTAATTCAGAGATGCCCTTTGTCAGACATTGCTAGAATCATAGAAGTAAAAGAAAAATAATACGTCTTATTTGGGACTTGCTGCCATTGGACAAATAAGATCCACTGTATAAATGGTATTTAGTCTTCCCATAAGATTCATTTCATTTAGGAAATATTAAAATAATATATTTGTGCTAATTTACTTAAAATGACAAGAATGACAGATCTCACGGCTGTTTTGTTTATAGTTCAGTTTCTCTTCAGAACATATTATATATTATTTTTTAATTCAATTCCTCTTATTTTAGAGCATAGAATACATACGGGTTATTTGAAAAAATACAAGAAGAGAGGTGAGGACAAGGTAAGTTTAGGACAGCGAATACTTTATTGTTTATTCAGAGTTGTACAAAAAAGTACAAAGAAACTGTTCATAGACATTACAACAATGAGAAATCCACAATGATGCAGGACAGGAGAAAAGGAACTTTAAAATATGATGGTGAAAAAGATTATCAATCCTGTTCCGAAAATTGTTGAGATTCTGTAAATGTATCTGAAACTGAAATATTTGCAAGTAATTAGGTGTATATATTTAAAATATCACTTGCTGTAATACTTTTTGAGCAGAACATTAATTTAAAAGCTAAGCATAAGATGTATAGAGTCATATTGTAAAACAGTTGATCTCAGTTTAAGTGACTCACTTCAGTGTAAGGTCTATCTATAAAGCAGAGTTACTTACACTGAGAGCAAGAGTTTTAGAATCTGGCCACCAGTATAATCATCAGATTTAATAGCTACCCAACAGACATCCCATTTATATCTATATTTGTGGGGTTGTCATTGTAAAAGTGTGTCTGTTTCATGTTGTGCATTTCTTGTTACTATGGAATTATAAGGCCAGAATCCTGTTTGAAATGCTGGGGGATTATCATTTTCCATTTTCCAGTAATGTATTTCCTTGTTACCGTAATGCCTAAAGCAGTTAATACTGCAATGTGAGAGTTTTAAAAATAATAGAAAATTAGGAAACTAACTAAGAAACAAATTGATCTGGACAAAAAGCAATGCAAACAAACAAGCTGATCTGGACAAAAAACAATACTGTCAAAAGTCATTAAACAATCACCACTCCAACCCTAAAAATTTTTGGAATAGCATCAATAAACTTCTACACCCTGGCAACTCTTCTAGCCCCCAGCTCCTGTCCAATAAACACTCCTTCAGACACCTCTTTTCTAAACTCCATCTTCATCGACTCTATAAAAAACTGACCAAACCTGGCAACATCTCCCTACCCTTCTCAGACTCCCTTCCCTCTCCAAATTCCACCCAGTTCTGTCTAAAACCTGTCTCTACTGCATACATGAAATCTCTCCTTACCAAACTGAAAATCTGCTCCCTCTCCGCCAGCTTACGCCCTCAATTCCTTAAGATTGCAGCTAACTCTATTGCATATCCAGTCTCCATATTAATTTGCGTCTTTTCGGATTTTCCCGGTTAGGGGTCACCACAGCGGAAGTCCGGTCTGCTAATGATTGGTAGTTGATTTTTACATACCAAGTTACCAGCCCTGATGCACAACCTTCAACGAAGGTGCACCCATTCACACATATCTCCACACAGAAGGTGCTCTAGCTGAGAATCGAACTGGACAGCGTCATTACTGTGAGGCGACAACGCTACCGCAGCACCACCACCGTGGGTCCAGTCTCCATATTAATAAACAGGTGAAATCAAGAGAACACAGTCCCTGATATCTGGAAAACATACCCCTGCACAAAGGTGGCAATTTAACTGAACCAACCAACTACAGACCTATAGCCATACTATCCCCATTATCCAAAATCCTAGAAAAATGTATTTATAACCAACTCCTTAAACACATAATACAAAAAACTAACTCCCACCCAACACGGCTTCGGTCCTCACCACAGCACCTCCACAGCTCTCATTGCATTCACACAAACTATTGCTAAAGCATAAGACAATAATAAACTAGTCTCATGCCTTTTCCTTGACCTTTCTAAAACTTTCAACAGCATTTCCCACACTTACTTCTCTCAAAACTCTCTTCCCTCAATCTCTCCTCTACTATACTATGGTTCTCCAGTTACCTCAGCAATAGATTCCAATCCATCAAATGGCCTTCTGCTTTCTCCCCCTTCTTCCCAAACCAAACATGTGTCCCCCAAGGGTCAGTCCTTGGACCACTCCCTTTCAAAATCTTTACAAATAACCTGCACACCTCCTGCCTAAACTCCTCTCTAATACAATACACCGATGACTCCACTACAATCTCTTATTCTGATAACCTTTCCCAACTCTTTGCTCTTACTCAAGATTCCTTTTCTTTCTGTCAAAACTTGGTTAACCAATCAGCTTCTCCTAAATCTTAAAAAAAACAAAACTCTTACTCTTCCTCCCCAAATCACTCCAGCAACACAAAAAAAGCTTCTCAGTATCTTCTCTTAACAATACACTTATCTCTGTTGAACCACATACTAAACTCCTTAGTGTAATCATAGATGACCAACTGAACTTTGATATCCATATACAGCAAGCCATCAAAAAGACCCACCAAAACTTGGTCTTTTATACAGACATACAAAATACCTCACTAATAGCACTAAACACTCCCGTGCACAGACTTTCCTTCTCCCTACATTACTTTATGCAGCCCCCATTCTTACCTATATACAATCTAATCTCATAGCTAAACTTGAAATCACATACAACAAAATAGCAAGATTCGCTGCCAACCTTCCTTACCAGTCTCACCACTGCACACCTTTAAACAACCTCCAGTGGCTAGAGTTCCACAACCAACTCCTCCTCCCCCAACTCCATCTCACCCACTCTCTCTTAAATCAATCCCCCCACTGCCCTGCCCTGTCTGACCTCATTACTCCCTACTCTCCTAAGCACAACCTATGTAGTACAGAACTACACCTTTTAGACATCTATAAACCAAGTAAAAATATTGACAAACTTCTATACAACCACTCTGTCACCACTACCTGCAACAAACTTCCCCTTTCTCTACAAAAAAACAGTAACCCCCTTAATTTAAAAAAACTTCTAAAGGACCATTTTACTAAATCCAGGACCTGTCCTTCTCCCACCCCCACCTAAACGTCTCCTTCTTTGCTTCCCCTTTCCCTCCTCAGAGCTTTCACTTTCCCACAATCCGCTCTTTCCATTTTGTCCTTAGATAGTCTTCCAACTCCATATCTCCTCAGTTGGTAATGTTCACTCAGAATGTAACTTTCTCATTACATTTTATATAGCTAATTTGTATCAGGGCTGTCTGAAACCACTACTTTGCTATTGTACTGTAATATGTTCACATAGAAGATGTAATTTTTCTTTTACAAGTATGTTTGTATCTGTATGTTAATACCTCGAAATCTTGTTTGTTATGTATCTGATTTTATGTGGAGCTTTTCTCCTCAGGTCTCCACTAAAAAATGGGCTCTGCAGCCCAGTCGGACCAACCCATTTAAAAAATGTCAATAAATAAAATAAAAATAAATACATATTGGCAGAAAGCACTAAAGGTACCATGGAGTACTTTTGCTTGCCACTGTCATGTTACCAATATCATGATTTGAAACTTGTAAAATAAATTCTCCATTAAGGAGAAGATGTGATGCTACACCAATGCACTGTATGAACATGTACATAAATGCATGGAACTAGCTATACCCAACAGAACCAATACGCTCTCCTCTAAAAAAAAGGAAGCCAATCTGGTGGTCCCCTGCCATTAATCAACTCTACAACAGAAGGAAGAAACTGTTGCAGAAAAAGGTAGTCCCAAGACTGGAAACACTCCCTTATTAGCCCCAATAAAAACTTGAGATCCCTCATCAAAACCTTTAAAACCAGCTATGAAGGCAGAATTGCAGCAGACACTAAAAACAACTACAAAGCTTTCTATAGTTATATCAAAAATCTCCACGGCAATACCCAGGTTTGCTCTGAGTTACTACACAATGGTACCCCCTATACTGAGCCAACAGATATCGCCAACATACTGGCCAACAGATTCAGTGCCAACTTTAGCCTCCCCCCCCAAAGGACCAATCACAATACAGGAGGAATGCCAGGCACCCAGCATTACTGCAGCACAGGTTAAAGATTTGTTGTCCAAGGCCAAGAATACAGCTTCCATGGGACCTGACAGTATCACTGGATGTGTACTACATGAACTACAAAGTGAACTGGCACCACATCTGTGTGCCCTGTTCAATCACAGCCTCACCTCAGGCTTTATCCCTACCGAATGGTGCAGTGCTACAGTCATCCCTCTCAATAAAGGGGGAGCGACTACAGACCCTGGAAATTATCACCCCATTAGCCTGATGAGTCTAATATGTAAGGCTATGGAACGCATCATCAAGGACCTAATTAACAAGGCTATACGGAATCTCCAAACTCTAGATCCCACGCAATTTGGTTTTGTGAAAGGTAGATCATGCCTGCTCAACTTGGTTGACTTCTTTGAGTCAGTCACCAGAGCTCTGGATGATGGCAAGGCAGTTCATACAACCTACCTCAATCTGGCCAAGGCCTTTGATACCATTCCCCACTCAAGAATTATTGATAAACTCACCAAACTAGGCATCAACCCCTATATCACTAGGTGGGTTGCAAATTGGTTCACAGATAGAACCCACAGTGTGAAAGTAGCAGACTCCAAGTCAGATTGCCGACCAGTCATGAGTGGAGTCTCACAGGGATCGGTCCTGGGTCCTCTCCTCTTTGGCATCTACTTCTCAGAAGGCCAGGCCAACATGGAGGGACTCTAGCTGAACAAGTTCACAGATGACTGCAAGCTGAGGGCCATTATTAACTCCGCAAATGATGTAGACATTCTACAGAAAGGCCTCACTGAGACCAATGACTTGTGTCAAAACCATGGCCTTAAGTTTAAGGCCAAAAAATGCGTTGTCATCCCCTTTGGGAAAATCTCAGTTCTCACTAATTACCACATTGATGGGAGCCCACTGAATACTGAAGGCATTATAAGAGATCTGGGGACATAGGTTGACAGCAACCTCTCTTTCGACCACCACATTGCCACTGTGGTCAGAAAGTCCTTCTATGTGGCACATCTCATTACCAAAGGTTTTGCATCCAGGAAGAAAGAGGTCATCATCTCTCTCTACTCTTCCCTCATCAGGCCAGTCATTGAGTATAATGCCCCATTTGGCATGTTCCTCACTAGACATATGTAACAACTGGAAAGGCCATGAAAGTACCTCAGGAAGAGGAACCTAGGCCTTAAACACATGTCGTACATGGACAGACTCAAAAAACTCCAGCTATTCTCTGTCTCATATCATCAACTAAGAGGCGATTTCTGCTTGACTTACAAAGCCATGTCTGACCCAGCTCTGTTAGAAATGATACATCTAAAGAAATCCCAATCCATCCGCACCACACGCTCGAGAGACCTCAACCTCATTACCACAATCAACAGAACATGCTGGAGGGCCAGGTTCATAAGCCAGAGACTGCCCATGCTCTGGAATAGACTTCCCATATATGTCAAGCAGAGTATCTCACTGGCCCTCTTCAAGAGAAATCTTGATGAGTGAATGGGAAATAGAAAGTTCACCCCGAGGATCACTCCAGTGGCTCTACTTAATAGATAACATCTGGCAGTACGATACCAGGGCACTTCTATGAGCTAGGCTTGTGTATGCTCCAGGACCATTAGCCTAGTACACACCTATGAACCTATGAACATATAAATGGCAATTAAAATGTTACATTGATATTAAAAAACTGGTTTACTATAAAAATGCTGAAGTTAAAAAAAAAAAAGTACTTAAAATTGAAAGGAACCTTTGAATGTCTGGATATTAAGTAGGCATAAATGTCAAATCTATTGAACGAATTCAGCAGGTTCAACATTTATGTTGAATATTGAACATGACATAATTGTAGGTGGAAATCTAACTTAAGCTCCTACACTGGCATTCATGTTCTAGCAGGGGCGTAAGCCCCCCTATACCCCCCTGTGGGGGGCTGCTCCCCCACACCCCCTGCAAACTATATATTCCAATTCCAAGATCTCACCACAGTGAGGAAAGGGATACATTTCCCAATCCACTGTACCGTGATCTCTATGCATAACATTGAGTACATATCGGCAAATGCACAGTTGCATTCGTTGATATTAACTCTAACTCTCATAACGTTCAGCAACATGGAAATCGGCAAACTGCTGCTCGTCATTTCCGTGTTCTCCAAACTTGCCTTCAACATTTTAATAGTAAACCATAACAATGTGGTGTAGTGGCTTTAGGGGCAATAGATTTTAGGCTAGCATGCATCTAAATAAATTACACAAGAAGGAACGTGCCTGCTTAATGCATAATGGAATAACACTATATCTCATAACTATAACAGAACATGAATAATTCTGCTCTGCATTTGCTGGGATGACAGTTATGTTGCAGGTGAAAAATTATGGACTTGTGGGATGATTATCTATTTGTTTTGTGGTAGCATGAACTGATTTCTTATTTGGATTGCTGAAAAAAAAGGTGAGGCAACAATTATGGCTCCTTAACCTCTTCTCACCTCCAGCAGCCTTGCAGACTCTGCAATCATTACCTTTAGGGTGTACATGCATGCATCCATGCATGAATAACCTTCCACCCAATTGGTATACTGCTTGCAACATAAAGCTCACCTTAATCTTACTGCTGCTATTGTAGTGAACCTAGGTATCCCTCATCTCCCCCTCCCTAGCACTGACCACTCACTCCCATCCTCCCCCTCATCTGGTCCCCAGCACATGTGCTGCTGACAAAAAAATTAAGTTTATAGCTAAAGGGAACATCATCTACCCTTAGTCTTTAGGACAAGCTATCTTCAACTGTAGGTGCCATTCAAAGATTTTATGTGAACCACTTATTTATACAATGGAGGAATAATATTTCAGTACTGGGACTTCCTCATACTATTTCTCAGTTCCTCCAGCAAGGAGGTTCCCCATTACCATGTATCCATGTAATTATCTTCACTGGTGGGGGAGTCAATAGCTGTAATGTGTAATGTTTTTTCAAGAAGATTAAATATCTCAGTAATATTCTGATGACAGCCAATGAGGATCCAACATACGAGCACCAATACGATATTCACAGTAAGAGAACTAGCAATGCTCTAGCTAAACTTGTGATTGAGTGTCCAGAACATCATTTCAAATTCCTCGTGGTGGAAAGTATTCCACACAAGGAGAGGGGGGTCCTTGGCCATTATGGGTGGAGATTAGGGAGCTATTTTGGCAATTGGACCTTAATTCTTCTGCTTGGCTGGGATTAAATGATCATATTAGTATTGGTCCCTTATTCCAGATAATGGGAAGATTGGACAATTTTATTATTTTTTATAAAGATTACTTGATTTTTATTTTACTGTAAATTTGTTAAAATGGATTGGGGCAACAGAATGTTAATTGTAATCCTTGTTTTCCTGTCTAATATTTTGAGGGTTACATGTTAATGTTTCTTTAAGATGGAAAAGTTCGGTTTTAATCACATGACATTAAGACTGTCTGATGAAGTTTTGCCATAGCAGAATGAAAGCACTTATCTTGTGGTGTATTAAAGCTGTTTTGTTTTTAGTTTTGGCATTGGTGTCTGTAGATTCTTGGCCATTGCTGGTAGTTTTTTTTTTTTTAATCTATATTATTAACCCATAGTGTAGCAAATCTTAAGAATAAGTATGCCTTCATTATTAATCCTCCAGACCTAACATACTTAGTTATGCAATTAGCCTTAGATGTAAAGGTAATTAGAGACCTTAACATTCATGTCATGGAAATATATTGAAACAAAGAATCAAAGAACAGGCATCCTGATACATCTCTCAAGATATTAAATTGGTACTTATCAAAATGATCCTTTATCCCAAATTATTGTATATCATACAAATCTGCTAATAAAAATCCCCAACTGTATTTTAACAAGACGGGACAGGCGACTTATGAAATTCCTATGGTCCTTGGCCACCCCCTAGAGGTTCTAGAGCAGTTCAGTATTCCTCAAAGCATTTTGGTGGAATATGACTACACAGTCTGTATTCAGCATATTAAACTCCTCTATTTAGATTATCTAGTAATCTGCAAGCCTCAGGGCTGTCCCTAACTTGGACAATCATACTGGGTGATAATATAGACCGATCCCTATTACCTCCCTGGCATTGTATTGGTAGAGTAAGTAATCCTCATCAATTGTTTCTTTTATATACATTAAATTGCCCCATTGCTATTGTCTCTTATATACATTTGCACTGCAGCACTACAGAGGTTTAAATGGTAGAGGAGCATCACAATATCTCAATACCCTTTATTGCTGTGTCCATAGATTTCACAAGACTCACAGCCATGGTAATATCACAGCAGCCATCTCTGTTCCCTTTAATGTTCTTCCAAAACTTCAGGCTATCTAATATACACTCCCATTACATATATGGTAGGAGAAGGGGTTAATTTTCAGGCTTTGGTTTTGTTTGGAAACATCTTTTGAATCTCAAGACCATGTATTTAAAGAATATACACTTCCACAATGTTACTTACTTTTTACTTTGAAATTAAAGCTTTACTTGACCTCTATGTTAGGTGCTATACATCATGAAATGCTTTTCAGTTTACCATTATTTCAGTACTTTCATAATTTGAAAGTGCCTGTTGATACTAAAAAGATAAGGACTTGCAATTTAGCTTAAAAACAGAAAGAAAGGCTCAACATGATCATGAAAGAGTATGAATATTGGGGTATACACATACCACTAAATTATTAAGCATCCTAGTAATAACTGACTCATCTCTGAGGTGGAGATTTTTCATCTGGAAGTGTGCAGACAGACTTTTCCTGACTACTGGTCTAAAAGCTACCTTTACAGATAAAACATATACTTAGTGCTGGCAATGCTTGAATACAAACTCTGTTCACTTCAATGCTTTTAAAATGATCTATATGAACCTATATACTTCTCAACCATTGTAATACATATATTTGGATATAGCAGCAAAGGAGTACATCAAGGGTTAGTACTTGGATCCTCTTTTTCATCTCTTTGTCAATAACCTTGCATAGGGCCTCCCTCACTTAATGTGTATTCTCTATGCAGATGATATTGTCCTAACAAAAGCTAATAGAAATCCTCTTCATCTCAAGATGGACATTCAGGGTGACTCTTCTGTCATATAGAACTGTTACCATATAAACAAATTTGCTGTCAGTACTCAGAAAATCATCAATAGTGTTGTTTGGTACACCACAAAAATAAAGAATTTCTAAACTTTACTATAAATGATCCTTCAAGTTCCTCACTCCCTTCTGTCCCCAGCCAAAATATTTAGGCCTCCTGTTCAATCACCATCTTAATTTCAGCAACCACACAGAGTCCCAAATAATTAACGTGTTGGCATATTTTAAAATATTCTATGAACTTTCCAGCTTATTAATTACTGACTCTAAACACTGCATTTGTATAAAGATATTGGTTCCCATATTAAAATATGTCCTGCCTAGTATTTATCTTGGCCTTTCACATAATGCCACTCTACTCCAAAGTACAGAAAATAAAATTCTTAGATGTATTCACTTCCTAATGCAAATGAACACCATTGTTATACTTAGTAAAGGCAGAAGGGTCTCTCGCCCTCTTGGACTGCAGGGATGCAGCCCCCCCCCAGCTGAAAACCAAAAATAAAAAAAAATCCCAACTGAAAACCAAATAATAAAAAAATCCCAAAACTCAAATGCCCCAGAAGTCTATGCGGTTACAGCCACATAGACTGGAAGGGGATCAGAATGCCCCAGAAGTCTATGTGGTTACAGCCACATAGACTGGAAGGGGATCAGGCTATAGTCTGTTCGGTTACAGCCGCATAGACTGGAAGGGGATTGGACTGCAGTCTGTGCGTTCTGGAATGTGCGTGTGTGTGTGTGTGTGTGTGTGTGTGTGTGTGTGTGTGTGTGTGTGTGTGTGTGTGTGTGTGTGTGTGTGTGTGTAATACTACAGCTTCAAACCCTCAACCTTGGGTGCAGGTAGCAAAAACCTGAAGTCCCTACCCACCACCACTTGTGAAAAGCATTCAGATTTTTGCCTCATAGTTTTGTTCTGTTCCTCATAAAATCTGAGATTTTCTGGATTTTCAGACATTTGAATTTCAGACTTCATATTCTTCAGAAAGTACATGGTAACACAAAACATTTTATTCTAGCAATTTTCTAAGTTTATAAGATCAATATTTGAAATGTGTCCCTATTTTTGGGGCTGTATTCCCCTTTATTGGCTTTGTGCAGGTTTTCTTGTGCCAAGAGGTTGAGAGCTATGGTGAGAACTGAATTCACTGAATATATTTTGGGGCTGTATTCCTCCATTATTGGCTTTGTCCAGGTGGTTTGTGCTAAGAGATTGAGAGCTATGGCGAGAACTGAATTCACTAGATGATAGCCATTTAAACTTCAATCCTCCTATCTTTCAAGAAACAGCTGATTTGGCATAGTGGTATGTTGGTCTGACTGTAGTATAGAGGGTCTTGGGTTCAAGAGTTGGCAGTGAAATGCATGGCAGTAGCACAGCATTTTATTCTAGCAACTTTCTAAGGTTCAACAAGCAAAACTCTCAACTTCTAATAATGAAGTACTACCACCTGTTTATAACATACTTAGGCTAGATTGCATTATCAGGAAAAGGAGGTGGTGTAGCTATACTCTATAAATCCACACTAAATGTAACTATGGACCCCCTACAACCACCCTAAGGTAATAATTCAGAAATTTGTTCTACCAAATTGCAAATTAATAAAAACAAATGTATAAATATTGTCTGCATGTACATTCTCCCAGGGAATAAAGCAACTACTCTAGGTAATATACTCAACTGGATATCTAGTACCTACCCTCAAGAAACCATGGTACTTGGGGATTTTAACATAGACTGGAACACCTGCTCCTCAGAATCTCCAACCACTCATGTAAACCTATATATCTTCCCCCACCAGGATAAGAAAACCTTATCATAAAGAAAGTATACTAGACTGGATATTCATCAACAGTCTTCCCCAACAGTACATATCAGGCACCCTCCCTGATGACCTAAGCAACCACTTTCTTACCTATATAATCAAACACAAAGTCGTTAATCCTCATCAGCCCACCACAAAAACAGTGAGAAACAATAAGAACTTTAACCCTACCAAATTCAAGAACTCACATCATGCAATTGGTCAGTCCTAAAATGCTTGAACCTGGATGAAGCTGTTGCTCACTTTAATAACAAATTCTTAGCTATCCTTGATTCTCATGCTCCTGCTCTGATCTCTCCAAACTAAAACAAAAGTTATACCATGGCTTTCTAAAGATATCAAATCTAAAAATCACACTCGGAAACAAAGGATGGGCCATATGGCGTACCACAAAGGCCCCCCCTAGCTCAAAGCAGATATCAGCAACTAAGGAATGAGACTAAAAAATCCATTTTACTAGATGACTAAAAAATCCATTTTACTAGATAAAAAAGTACTATTGTCAACTACAGCTGAAAAATTAAACAAACCCTCAAATGTTTTGGGCAGGTATAAATAAACTGTTGCACGCAGACAAACCACCACTCCAAACCCTGCAGCCTCTATTGATAAACTACAGGAGGATGTTGCAAACACCTTTAATAGTTTTTTTTCACTGAGACTATTCAGGCCCTCACTAGTCAGCTACCTCCAAGCTGTTCTAACTCAAAGATCACCAGTCCCAGTACCCAACTCTCCTTTAGCTTTCATCCAGTTGCTACATCATTCATTCAAGGTCTAATCAAAAAACTAAAACCAACTACCCTATCAGCTGATCTTCTCCCTGCTGAGTATCTGCAAAAAACTACAGATGCCATAGCATACCTCATCTCCATTCCAATCAATCGAACCATAGCAGAAGCTTCCATCCCCTCCAGATCGAAAATATCCCATGCCATACTACTCCATAAAGGAGGCAGCTCCACTGAACTGTCTAATTTCTGACCCATAGCTATACTGTCACCAGTGGCTAAAATTATGGAAAAATGCATCCATAGTCAACTGCTGCATTACCTAATTCAGAACAATCTACTGGCCAACTCCCAGCATGGATTCAGGCCACATCATAGTACCGCCAGAGCCCTCCTTGCCTTCTTTGATGTCATAAACAATAACCATAATAATAACAAATTATCCTCTGCCCTCTTTTTGGATCTCTCCAAAGCTTTTGATATGGTTGATCACCAACTATTAATTCACACTCTAAAGACTATGTGCTTAGATACTCAAGCTCTGTAGTGGTTCCAATCCTATATGAGCAGTAGACAACAGGCTGTCCTATGGCAAAACAAACTATCTAACCTCCTTCCCAACACCTTGGGAGTTCCCCATGTTTCTATACTAGGACCTCTCTAATTTTCCATATTTATCAATGACCTCTACACTGCCATCCCAGATGTAAAATGCATTCAATATGTGGTTGACTCCACCTTGATTTTCTCTGCTACCTCCCAGTCTGATCTACAGACATTATCCCAGAACACTTTTAATATAGTTGAAAACTGGCTAACTGATCCTCACCTGATCTTAAATCCCAACAAAACAAAGCTGCTACTATTTTCCTCTACTCACAGGTCCTCTATATCATCCTTTTCCATAAAATCTAACAATGGTATCATAATCTCCCCAGACACCTACACTAAGCTGCTAGGTGTTATTGTAGGCACTAACCTCAAATTTGATATGTATGTCAATCTATCAAAACCATCAATAAAAAGCTTGACTCACTCTATAAGATCAAACCTTTCCTAACTCCACCTGCTAAAATTGCCATTGCACATTCTCATCTTCTCTCATCTCTTCTTTATGCTTCCCCATTATTCATCAACTTAAGTAAAACTGAACTTAATAAACTCTCTAGCTGTTATAATCACATTACCAGATGTGCCACTGGCATGCCATACAGGACATACCACTGTAAAAACCTAAACTATCTAGGATGGTTAGAATCGCCACACCTATTTCAGTATAACCAGCTTTTAGTGGCAAACAAAGTACTTAACCAGTCAGAAAGCACACCTACACTTAAGAATATTATCAGCCCCTATAGCAACCTCAGGCCAATTTGCTTCTCTAACAGATTGCTAGTTCAAACTGTCAAAATCAACAATTCAGCTGGTGACTCTCTGCCAACTACATTGGTAAAACCTGGAACTCACTGCCTGCTGACCTTATTCTAGAACCCATCCTAAGTCAATTCAAGAAAAGTCTCAAACAATATTTTAAATTGCACTGGCTAGCTCCTTGTTCCAAGCCTGATTAGCCCTCTTCCTATGTTTGTGTTCTAATATTATTCATTTGTAACTTAACTGTGTGGCATTTTTTATAGGTGTTTTAACTTTGTGTAATCTTAATCCTTGTGTGATTGTATTGTGTGTATAGCTGAACAGAATCTGTAAACTTTGTTTAACAAGAATTATGTAGTATTATTGTTTGTACCTTGGACCTTTTCTCCCCTGGCCTCCTCTGAAAATGGACATGTATCCAGTCAGACCATCCCAGTCAACAAATGTAAAATAAATAAATAAATGTTTAAAAAGTGTCCCTGGTTTTTGGGCTTTTGTCCCCACCCCAATAAATTTTGTTTTTTTTTAGATTTCTTGTGCTCGTGCTGCAAAGTTGAGAGACACAGTTGAGTGTCAAGTGGATTTTACAAGGAGCTAAGAGCTTCAGAAGAAGAGAAGTTTAGTGCTGCTTATGGTGAGCGGGCTTGCACTGTTAATAGCACAACAGGTAGTGCACTTGCTTTTGATGTAGAAGGCTGTGGGTTCTACTCCCACAGTATGTAGATGCATTGCTGATGCTGTACTGTGTTGTACTTTTAAAGGGGGTGAATGCTGCAGTCCAAAGAATGTCCTCTTTGGCAGAGATACATAGTAACTATGAACCTGTTATCAGTTTGCCATCCATTCCCTATTGCAATATTACCAGCTTATCTTTTTTAATGTAACATGGGCAATTTATTCCTCAAGGGCAACATGCACTTTATTTGTAGATGATACAATGAAATATAAAGTTGTTTGCTAGTGGCAACCTCTTCGTTAGTTACAGATCTCTTTAATGTGGAATTATTTAGATGACTTTTACTTCGGCAGAGATTGTGCATATTTACTGATACTGGTGGACTGTAGAAGTTTGAGTAGACTTTTATAATGGAAATGTTCTGAATTGGGCAGTTTTGTCATTATTGGTGCATGCATTTTGTTTCATTGTTTACTGGAAAAATGTTCAAAACAATACATTTAAAATGTCCTCTAACAACTGTACTGTATTATGCAAAGAATATAATTTAATACAGTCAGGAAGGTGTATCAAAGAGCACATGTATGTTTTGTGTGCAAGGGACCTATGATTTGAAAACAGCCCAAAGTTAATATTTTTCTGTCACTGTCAGATGTATTTTCTTTGAATGTGGGTTTCAATGCTGTTTCAATGAATGTGAGTTTCAAGGGCAGAGAAGTTTTAATGCTAAGTCTATTTTCATTGTGAGACTACATTGCTTTGTTTAGCAGATGTCTATTAGTGTTTATGCTGTAAAATGTAAAATAAAACTTTTAAATGAAATCCAAATCATCGTAGAAGTAAAGCAGCATGTGCATTACAATGTTTATGGTAAATGGGGTGAAATAGCCAAATAATGGGACATTGGAAAGGCTGCAAGGGGTGGCCCCATTCGACCATGATTTTGTGAGGGGGGAAGGGCGGCAAACTCAATGAAAGCCGTGGCTGAACTATACCTCTCAACTGTCCAGATTTTCACAGAATAAATAGATTTTTGCGTCTTATTTTTGGTTTGTTCCTCATAAAATTTGTGGTTTTCTGGCAAATCATTTAGGAATGAAGTCACTAAATAATGACAGACATTGAGTTTCTGACTCCAAACCCTTCAGAAAAATACATGCTAAAACAATACCTGTTATACTATCAACTGTCTAAGTTTATACAACAGCAATTTTTAGTACTGAATGTATGTTTCCCCAAAATATTTGGCCTTGTCCAGATTTCCTGTGTTAAGTGGTTGAGAGGTAAGTGCAAATAAATCACTTTATAGAACTAGGTATATTCGAACCTCTCAAATGTCCCCGACTTTTGCTCAAAATGTTGCTCTCCCTCTAATAATCCCTCCGCAAAATGGCAATTTTGGAAGAAAATGTGGAGGGTTTACAATTAAATAAATAATTGTAATAAGCAGAGTTATAGATTACTTTTATTTCAGAAATGCATGTAGATTCTCTTATTTCATCAAGTTAACAGTACTATTATTAAAAAAGTGTCCTTTCTTTCACAGGTTTCCAGCTGCATTACATTGCTATTTTATATTTTTGCATCACATTTTTTTATGTTTTTCATAAAATTGTGGTTTTGTGGCAAATTAGTGGCAAATCATTAAAGATTAAAGTTAGAAAATAATGACAGACATTTGAGTTTCAGATTTTATACTCTTCAGAAAATGCATACTAATGCAAGACCTACTTCTAAGTTTATAAGAGCAATATTTGAAAATTGTCCTTATTTTAGGCCTCTGTCCCACTTCTATTTATGGCTTGTCAGATTTCTTGCCCTGAGGTTGAGAGATATGACAAATGTGTCAGGGACATAACCGTCAACCAGAGACATTTCAAATTATGACATACTTGCTGCACCCCCTTCCTCCATGTAGTGACTGGATGTGTCCAAGCACAGCAAGGAGCAGTTATGCAGTGTAAGTGTGCAGAGTATCCCCCCATCCAAGGTAGACATAAGTACTGCAGTGGCTTTTCATCTGTCCTTGATTTTGCCGAATGTTCTGGTTTTCTGTCATATTTTTATACTGTTGATTTATGCTTCTTATTATTCAGAAAATGCATGTTGTTGCAGTGCCAGTTGCTCTGTGTTTAAGTAGCAATGGTTTAATGACCATAAGGTAAGCTTGGCTGAGATTGTAAGATGTAAGTAAGTTTTAATAAGCATACTTTTAAAGAATTATCAACATTGAAAGCCTTTTTGTTGTTGCCATGCAGAGAATATTTACATAGCTAGATAACGTATAAGCTTTAAGTATTGAAATGCATATGACAATATTTGTAATAAAGGACAGGATTACAGTATTTTCAGAAGGTCATTACATTTGTTGGAGAGTTGCAGTCATCTTTGCAGGCTTTACCTGTAAACTGAACAGAATGCCAATCTATCATGTGTGATCCATAACCTGTGCAGTAATCCTTTAAGCAATTTATCTTGAGCTTGTTTCTTGTTTGCTGTCCACTTTTTACTTTGATCATGTTTTCCCCATGAAACAAGTAAATAGTTGTTGTCAGGCAGCAGGTCTTTTTTGGATAAGAAACATTTTTACAAGTGGGGGTTTCACAGAGATTGCTACTTTCAGAATGTTACTTGGTAATTTTATAAAGCTGAATATAAATTATAATTAGAACTGCAGTGCAAGGAGAAGTGGTTTGAGTTGAGTGCTGCTTGTTTTTTTATACTTGATTTTTGACTGGCATTGCAGTAATTTATTTAAAAAGTAATTTAATTTTTCATGCCTCACAACCTTTTTTGTTTCCATCTAGATATTAAGTAAGCTGTCATGTAACCAATGCACTGAAATATTCTTTTTCTTCTACACTTCATTTTGTCTTGATTGGACTCTCATAATGACGGTTTGGCACCCAGGGCAGTGTATTTAATTAAAGTCCCAGTTTTTGTGGTTCTGAGCATAGCTCTGCCCCTGTGTAGCTGGCCACACCCCTTCCTGTTGACCCAAACTATTCAGCCGTCTCCTCCAGCCCCCCTTTGATTTGAAGTCACCAGCCACCACTGACATACTGTCAATCGCTTATTAATAAGCTGATGATGAAAAACACTTACTACTCACTTTACACTTCAGACTCTTTATAATTGCAAAGACCACCCTAGACTCTTGCTATCTGTGAGAGTTTAATTTCCAAAATTACCCTGCAAGTTGAAACTCAGTCCCTGACAGGATTAAAAAAAATGAACTTAAAATGTTTAAAATTGCTCCTTAGACACATCTGATAAAAAAAAAAAAATCAAATGAAACTGTTTCATAGACATAGGATAACATATTTTCTTGTCTATCCCTTATCAGTAACTCCACACTAAACCAATATCTCATTTGAAGGCAATATGTTTTGTACAAAAGGAACTTTTTCTGTTAGTCATCCTGTGTGAAAATCTCTCATGTCAAACTATTTTACTGTATTGTCTCTTTAAATTGTGATTGCACATTGTACTGTTTTTCCACAAGAAAACAGAGCTTTGTTATAAAAAAAAAAAAAAACTCTACTTTTCCATGCATTGTATTAATTCACACACACACACACACACACACACACACACACACACACACACACACACACACACACACACATGAATATGTATGGGACTACTTCAAAATATGAAAAGACCACTTACTTAAATCCCAAATCATCGAGATGAGAATATCGAAACCACATAGCCGCAAAACTTTAAACCATCAAAAATGTTCACCGGGAAAGGAATAACTTGGCTACCATGGGGAAGTTTGCCCTTTTCACCACTACAGTGTGATCTCGGAGATGGTATATTTAGTTAGGTGGTTGTGGGGGTGACGCCCATCCCAGACTTTGGTGGGTTTTACTGGCTTCTTTTATGTATTTTGTCCTGGTGGCCAAGTGGTTCCTTTTCTGGTGAACATTTTCAATTACTTAAAGTTTTGCAGATATGTGGTATCAATATTGCCATTTCAATTATTTGGGATTTGAATAAGTGGTCTTTCAATATTTTGAAGTACACCCATGTATATATATATATATATATATATATATATATATATATATATATATATATATATATATATATATATATATGTGTGTGTATATGTGTGTGTATATATATATATATATATATATATATATATATATATATATATATATATATATATATATACTACATTAATACTTACATAATTCATAACTCTGTTACTTGCAAATGTTTTGTTTGTTGTACACAATTGTCTTAATAATTACTATGGTATTGCATTTTCCTGTTTGGCTGAGGTCATGACTGGAAAGAGTCCTCATTTCAGTCTTGTTACCTGATTAACATACAATAAATAAATCAATAAATACCGAATTGCTCCAGACTTAACCATAACCCTGCATATTACACATAAATGTATATCTGAAGAATTATGTCTCATAAGTTCATAGGTTCATAGATTAGTACGTGGCTAACTGCCCTTGCGGGCCATTTTATGACTAGCCAATTATCCCAGGGTACAAGTGTCACTTCCATGCTTACAGCGGAATGTTTTCTTCTTTTGGGCACTCTGGTGCTATTAGTGAAGACATCTACTCAAAGAAGCTGCCACATTCAGCTGATATCATAATGAGTATATGGGCCAGATTCATAAACAATTATATGAATTGTAGCAATCTCACTGGTGCTGCAAAGGGATGTGCATAATATGGTAATGTAAGCATAAATAGTAGAAGTACACGCTAATTAACCAATCCAGCATGTCAGAGCTATTCAGGAATTTGTAAAGCAATAAAGTACACTCAGTGTAGGTTTTTTTCCATGTGCACCAAAACTATTTGGAATACAGGCATGATTACACTTAGAAAAAAAAAACATGTTAGGGGTTGTTGTTGCTATTATTACTATTATACTGTATGTGCAAAAGGCATGAAATCATGGTGCTGCTGTTTCTACTGCCAGACCCTGGGCATGAAGAAAAAGAAAAAGAAGAAGGGTGCTTATTCTATTTGATTTATCATGGACTGCATGAAACAGATATTGTTAAGAGATACATCCCAGGATTCAATAAACTCTGTGTAGGAATAGTGTTATTCCTACACAGAGTGATTTGTGTTCGCATCTGCATAGCCTTCTCAGCAGTGAGCCTTTCATATTAATGAAGGCGTGCTACTGAGAATGGATATGCAGACACGAACACTGAGTGAGTGCAGGGGGCATGTTGCAGTAGTGCTCGCAGATCCAACATGCCCCCTGCACTCTCAAAGTGCTGTACAGCACTTTTTAAATGCTTTCAATGTCCGAGGACACTGAAAGCAACTGACAACAGTAAAACAGTGTCCACGGACACTGAACTAGGTATTAGGACGAAATAAATGCAGGGGTTGTGTGACAGGGACTGTCACACACCCCCTGAATTGTGAAAGTGCCGTATGGCACTTTGCAGTACAATTGTGTCTTTGGACACACAGCCATACCTGTCAACTTCTTAGTGCCCAAAATCAGGACAAAGCCAACAAAATGGGTGGGCAAAGGTGCAAAAGTAGGGACATATTTTAAGTACTACTCTTATAAACTTGAAATTTGATAGAGTAACAGGGTTTGTTTTAACACACATTTTCTGAAGGATTACCATTCTGAAACTCAAATGTATGCCATTATTTAGTGACTTCAATCCTGATATTGCTCATACAGACTTAGAAATTTGATAGAATGACAGGTAGTGCAATACCAAATATGAATCAGCATTCATATTAATATATGTAATTAAAGTAGTTGCATTAATTCTTTCTTTTTCCAATATAAGTGAAGTTTAAGTGTAGCTGAGCAGGTTTGTGCATTGCAGTGCTTTGCTCATCATTGCTTAAATATCTTGTAGGGTCTTATCAGAAAAATATGTATTAGTAATATGCTTAGTGCATTCAAGGTTTAAAAAGGGTTAACGCATTTATTCTATTTCACACTGCATAAATCTGCACGAGCTGCTGAGACATTCCAATCTTGTTATGTCATAAAAATATGTGCAGCTATGATCTGCTTATGCTTTGGAAATTAACAGGAAAGCATTTGATTTCTGCTAATGTCATGAAAATAATAATAGATGTTTCATTTCTACTAATGTCATGAGACTTCAACAAAGAGTTATTGATTTTCTGCTTATGCTATGAGAAAATACACAGCTGCAGAAGCTATTGATAATGAAAACAAAGGCTGTTTGAAAATATGAAATGTAATCAGCATTTACTTGTACCTAAGCTAGAAATGTACCTTGAAACGTAACACATATATATTAGAACTGCACAACTGAAGAATAGAAAGTTTGTAGTAGGCTAAAAATAAGCCCCCAAGGCCAGGTTGTTTTTCTCAAATGTTTTTCATAAATCCAGTCATGTCAGCAGGAAATCCAAGTAACATTTTCTATGTAACACATAGTGAGTTTCAAATCTGAACATGTCAGCAGGAAATCTAGGAAACATTTTCTATAGAACAATACAGAAATCTGTGTCTAACTACGTTAACCATAGAAAAGTAACATTTCATAGAACTGTATAAAAGAAGCATACTGTCTGCTAGTAAATTGGACAAAATCATGTATCCACATGTTTTGTCTCCTTGCTGCAAGTAATAAAAGGTGCCATACCTGAACCTTACGTGAATTGGTCTTTGAAGTTTTTTCCTTTGACAGATTGGTCCTTCAGACCGGAACCCTCACTTCACCTCGGATCAGATGGGCCGGGTGGTTGAAACCGTACGGGGAAGAAACCAAATCTGTTCTTCTTATTTGAAAAGCCCTCCGACTGAATTGTCATACAAAAGAGGCCAGCCACTTTCTGATCTGCGACTGTAGGATGGGTCTCCACGAACCAGGTGATCAATCACGTAGGCTCAGTTAAGGTGAATCTACTTTTTTCTGTTTTAGATCAGGGACTAGATTTGTATTGTTTTTGTCAAGACTGTATTTTTACAAGTCAGGGACAGAAAAGATTATTGTCTTGTCATAGATCAGGAGAAACAGAATAGGTAGGCAGTCATTCTGAAGAGACTATAACAAAATCCGTGGTACCATGTTAAAAATAAGAGAAGTTATGTAATGATAAAAAGGGTAGAACAAAATGGGTAATAATTGCACAAAAAGACCCCAAAATCCGCAGTTAACCGAAGATGCAAAATACATGCAGTCGCAGCGTGCCGACAATATTAAATACTATTCAAAATGGGTTCATAGGTTCATAGGTTCATAGGTTAGTACTAAGCGAACTGCCCTTGCGAGCCATTGTAAGCCTAGCCAATTATCCCTTGTGAGACTCAAACCCTGCACCTTGTGTTTGTAAGGCAAACACCTTAACCATTAGGCAACCCTCCCTTAATAAGTATGAATTCGATGGTAAATTAGAAAAATCTTCACTTATCAAACTTGTTGAACAGCTCAAAACTGATTCCAAAGGTCGAGTAAAAAAGCAATGCCAATTAGGAATTCCTCAAGCACACAGGTGGATTGAGGAAGTAAACCATAGGGAACAAAAGAACAACAATTCAAAAACAATGTTTTTAGATAAGGAGGACAATAACTTAGTAATAGCATCGGCCCCTCTGCCTTTCTTACCAGAATATGAAGCAAGTGAACAGGTTAGTCCACCCCCACGATATCCTGTTGTCACTGAAAATAGAGACATTGCAAAAGTAAAACCATTTATTAGAGATCCCATCGGGACCATGTCTCGAACACGGGCAGGTAACTCAAATGAAGGCATTGAGTTATATCAAATGGTTAAAAATTCACGATCTATGAGTGAAGAAGAAATATGCCCACTTATAGAAGTACCTAATCCACAGGCAGGACAAGACGGTCAGGACCCAACTATTTTAGTGCATAGACCTTGGACTCCGGAAGATATCCGGAAAGCCACTGAGGGAATTCCCCATCCAAAAGTTAATTTTAGAAAGTTCTCAGAAGATTTACAAGGAATGAGGCTGAGTTATAACTTAAACGGAGAAGAGGTAGAAAAAGAAGTTAGACAAATTGTGGTGCCAGATTGGCACATGATTAGTGGCAACTGGAATCCCTGTGATGCTGCACATAGACCCCTCCCACACAGCAGCGCAGAATTAGACAACAGAGTAAAAGGTCTTACAGACCGCATCTCTGAAAAATGGAAGCCTAGGGCAGACTAGACTTGCATTAATCAATGCATCCAACAAGAAGATGAAACTATTGACTGGTATTATGCCAGATTATTAGAATGTCTTAATAACCACTGTGGAATGCAGGTTCCTGAAGATCAGACACAAGATTTCCCATATGAACAGCAGTTAAAGAATGCATTTTTAAAAGGCAGTATTGCACCCATAAGCAGTTTTATTACAAAACACATGGTAGATCATCGTACAAGCAGATTACAGTCATTACTTGAATATGCTAGGCATGCCGAAAGGCATTTTAATAGCAAAAAGAAAAATAAAGCTCAAGTATTTTCTGTAGAAGATGGAGCAGAAGTTTATGTAGTACAGTCCGGGAAAAAGGGCAAGAAAAATGCACAGGGAAACAAACAATCTGATCAGTGATCAGAGGACTTTGAAGGGCGAAAGAAAAGGGTTGAATGTTTCAAATGCGGTAAAAAGGGACACTTGGCAAGGGATTGCAGAAAAAACAAGAAGGCAGCCACGGAAGACAAAGAGGGTGAGAACTGACTATATGGTAGTCCGGAATCACTAGAAGGGGATAGCAGAGAAAGGACAAATGAGAATGTGATAGAGGGAGTAGAGGATGTGACAGAAAAGATAGAGGAAGTGCAGGAAGTTACTGACAATGAAGAAAATGAAATATTAGACCTAGCTTTATTGAGTCTGGAGCTCTATTTAGCAGACACGAAACCAGAAATTACACTCTGGGTAGAAGGGAGGGAGGTTAAATTCTTGTGTGACTCAGGGGCATCCCAAACCCTGATACATCCCTCCAAACTGCCAGAAAACTCAGAGTCACCTGATTACATACTGGTAAAAGCTAATGGACAGCTGTATCAAGAGCCCCTCTCCCGTAATATTGCAATAACTGATCCTGTTTCAGGATTGACTCAGAAAAGCAAAATTGTTGTTTCTGCAAAATGCCCAGTAAACCTCTTGGGTAGAGACCTTATGCGGCTATTTGGTATAGCAGTAGTCCCAACCATGCAGGGTATGGAAGCACAGTGACAAATTAATACCTTTGCAGTGCAGTCAGAGGGTGAAATGTTTTATTGGTACAGCCAGAATTTGGTTATGACTGGTCCAGGGACTGTGACCGAAGAATTAATGAATGTAGCCATCAGCAAGTTCCCCTCCCTTGACATTGATAAACAACACCTGTTGCACTGTACCCTGTATTATTGTAACACATCAGGACCTGATAAGGAATATGAGCAAGAATTGTTTAAAAATCATGCAAACAGATTGATATTACGTAATCTGTACTTAGACACGGAAGGGAACAGTGTAGCCAGCTGTTCATTGCCCAGGAATTCTTTGCACTTTATAAATCTAATCGACTACCACATGTTAGCTTAACCAAGGACAAAAACATAGAATGGGCAGACCTAGGAGAAAAAGTCACGAGATGGGAGAAACAGACAGAATTAGAACTGTCAGAACAGGGAATACAAGTACAGAAGTTGAACTGGATAACTCAGAGCCACCCAGCCGTACACTTGCACTCTAGCAAGGACAGCTGATTAGCACTCCTATTAAAGGAGGAAGAGAATGCCTTACAGAATATACCAGAAACTCTCTGGTCAACAGGAAAGTCAGATGTAGGACTTATTCATACAGCGGGACCAGTTACTATCACGCCAAAGTCAGCATTTAGACCACAAAAAAGACAATATCCCTTAAGAAAAGATGCAGAGACAGGAATCAAACCTATCATAGCAGCTTTACTTAAGGAAGGGGTGCTGGTAGAATCTCTTGATTTACCATGTAACACTCCCTTATTTCCTGTTAAAAAAGCAAATGGAGAATGGCGTATGGTCCAAGATTTACAAGCTGTAAATGACGCAGTAATACCAAGGGCACCTACAGTGCCAGACCCACACACACTGTTGAATGATTTAAAACCTCAACAGAAGTATTTTTCTGTGGTAGATATCAGCAATGCGTTCTTTTCGATACCGATACACCCTGACAGCCAGTATTGGTTTGCATTCACATTTCAGGGGAAAAGGTATACATATTCACGACTACCACAGAGATATTGTGAAAGTCCAACAATATTCTCACAAGAAATGGCAAGCAACTTGGCGGGATTTACCCCACCAAGGGGTAGTCAGATTTTACTTTATGTTGATGACATCTTGCTGGCGGCCCCCACCCAGCAAGATTGTAAAGAAGATACCATAGCGCTATTACAATTCTTAGCCACTGAAGGAAATAAGGTAAATAAAAATAAACTGCAGCTTTGAAAAAAACAAGTCAAATACCTAGGATATGTAATAGCCAACGAAGGTAGAACATTAGATGAGGACAGAAAAGTAGCAATTTTGCAGGCACCAAAACCCACTACCAAGAAGGAAATGATGTCCTTCCTGGGTACAACTAATTTTTGCCGGAGCTGGATTCCAAACTATGCCTTGGAATCTGCACCTCTAACTGACCTGATATATAAAAAGCCTATGGCAGCACAGGATTTGTTACAATGGACACCGGAGGCAGAATCTGCTTTCTGCAAACTGAAACAGTTAATAGTGTCCTCATTAGTTCTAGGATTACCAAACTACCATAAACGTTTTTTCCAAACTGTAGATTGTAAGCAAGGTTATATGACATCAGTGTTAACACAACAGCATGGGGACAAACAACGCCCCATTGCTTACTATTCATCACAACTACACCCAGTGGCACAGTCCTTACCCCACTGTGTACAAGCAGTAGTTGCAGCTGCAATGGCAGTACAGGCTTCGGCCTCAGTAGTTTTATTCCACCCTCTCACTCTGAGAGTGCCTCATGCAGTCACGATTATTTTACTGCAAGAGAAGGTAGCATATCTTTCCCCTGCTAGGCATCTTTCCTGTATGACTATATTGTTGAGCCAACCTCACATGACAATTGAACGATGCATGACTTTGAACCCTTCTACCTTGCTCCCAACCCCTGGAGATGGCACACCACACCACTGCCTGCAGGTGATTGAGCAAAAGACACTGCCTAGAAAAGATCTCACGGATGTCCCCTTGGATGATGCCGAGGTGACATACTACGTGGATGGTTCGTGCAAAAGGGGTCCTGCAGGACAGAACCTAGTAGGATATGCAGTAGTTTCTGACACTGAGATTATAGAAGCAAAACCTTTACCACACAACTTATCTGCACAGGCAGCAAAATTGATTGCCTTGACACGGGCATGTACCTTAGCAAAGGGTAAAAGTGTAAACATTTTTACTGACAGTCAGTACGCTTTTTCTACTGTACATGTTTTTGCGCAACAGTGGAAAACCCGATGAATGATAACATATACTGGCAAACCTATTGATCATGCACAGTTTATTTTAGATCTTTTAAATCTATTCAGTTACCTCAGAAAGTAGCCATTTGTAAATGCACAGCTCATACCAAGCAACAAGATAGTATTTCAAAAGGTAATGCGAGAGCTGATACAGCTGCAAAACAAGCAGCTTCAGAAGTATTTCTTTTAAATGAGGAACTACAACCCTCTGAGATTTTAGACTTAGAAATGTTAAAGACAATGCAGACACTCACTACGCAAGCTGAAAAACAAAGATGGGTAAAACGGGGAGCAATTCTCGAAAAGGGGCTGTACATCTCTAAAGAAGGGAAACCGATACTACCATCTAATTTGTTTAGATATGCAGCTTTGTTGAGCCATGGGCAATGCCATGTCTCAACAGGGGGGATGGTACAGCTGGTGAACCAAGTGTTCACAACATATGGATTTACAAACTACTCTAAAAAATGTTGTTTGATGTGCCAAATTTGTAACAAACATCATGCACAAGGGGCGTTAAAGCCCAAGGAAGGGAGTTTCCCTACACCACCATATCCATTTCACACTATCTGTATGGATTTCATAGAATTGAACAAATGTGAAAATAAGAAGTATTGTCTTGTCATTGTAGATATGTTTTCCAGATGGGTGGAAGCCTTTCCAACCAAAAATCCAGACGCAGCCACAGTAGCAAAAGTTCTTATCAAAGAAATCATACCTAGATTCGACATTCTGGAAAGGATCTACAGTGACAATGGTACACACTTTGTAAACCAAACCATACAGCAGTTAAGTAAGCATTTTGGTATTTCTTTAAAAAATCATTGTGCATACCATCCGCAATCTGCAGGGCTAGTTGAGAGGCATAATGGAATATTAAAGAATAAATTAAGAAAGTTAATAGCAGAAACAGGAAAGAATTGGGTGTATTGTCTGCCCCTGGCACTGTTCCGACTGCAAAAGGATTGACTCCTTTTGAAAAACTGTTTGGAAGGGCTTATTATACACCCCAGTGGAAACTTCTCATGCCCGCAGACCAGGAAGCTGACTATACACTGGCTGAATATATGAGAAATGTGTTGAATTCTAAACATCTGTTGCAGTCAAATTCTGTTTCAGATAAAGAACAAACCGAGACATCGGAAGTGGCAGTGATCCCTGGGGACTGGATTTGGGTGAAAATCATTAAAAAGAAAATTGGACGTCACCAAAGTGGGAAGGTCCATACCAGGTGCTTCTTTCGACACCCACTGCAGTCAAAATCACAGAGCGAGCTTCATGGATCCACCTGATGCAATGCAAATTAGTTAAGAACTTTGAACTGGACAAAAATCTTACCTCTCCATCGGGGCCCTCAGCACAAAGTCTGGCTATAAAGGGGGGTCAGATCAATAGGACTGATCCATCTCAACCCCAGTGAAGAAACCATCGGTGCTGAAGGTCCTATTAGGGCAGAGACTAAGATCACATGTCAAAAGCAAAAATGATAGAATCCAGAAAAATCCAAATAAAACTCAAAAATAGGAATGCAGAGCAACCATTTCCTCAGAAGTATTGCATAATCATCCTATTAACTGTATTAGTGACAATAATCTTTTTTTTGTGGCCATTCCTTTTCCCCGCCACACAAACTGAACTGAATAAACGTGGAGAGTTGCACGTAGAGTGGCACCCAAACTTCAACACTTACCAGGCAATCAAATATGTGTATGCTGAGACCTTCAGTGTTTCGAATTGCTGGATTTGCACAGCTTTGCCAACAGCATACGGGGGGTTACTATTAACTTCAGTCCCCCTAGGAGTTAACGAGACCTGGGAAAACTTGATTCATGATACATAAATTATTACATCACAAGATAAAATAGCATTGCACTTGTCTGTTCAACAAAAGGGAACTGTGTTTTTACAAGAATGATACGGTTCAGGTGGGTTGGAGCAATTGCAATGTGACTGTTCCTTATAGATGCTACACTAAATCTGATAATACCAGATCTTATTGCAATACAAACTATGATTCATTTTTTGAATTGATGCACAAAACAATTGAGGAAGTAAAACATGATTCTGTTCTCTACAAACAACTGTCTATAATTGACAGAAAAATGTTTCACGCAGGACAAGTGTATGTTCATAGTAAAGTTACTACCAAAGTAGAGGACTGTTATTTTGTATGTGGTAGGAAAGCATACAAGTGGTTACCTGAGAATTGGTCCGGCAGTTGTTTTTTGGGCTACCTAGTTCCAGCCATACGACACACAGCAGCTTTACCTCAAGGGAAAATTTGGAATGTTCGAGAAATCATCAAGAAACCTGTCAATCCAGTGGAGCAAATCAATGCGCGCTGGAAAAACCATCATGCTGTGGGCGATGAACTGACATACATGGACTTGAGTGATACTGTTATATCGTGGGCAGGCATATTACCAGCATATGGAGCAACAAAATTGATCTGGGAGCTGAGAAAACTATCTAAACTTCTCGAAGTAATGAGTAATGCAACCTTTTCCACCCTAGAATTGGTAACTGATGAACTTAATGCCATGAGAACTGTAGTGCTTCAAAACCGCATGGCTCTTGACTTCACCCTAGTGGCGAGAGGAGGTATGTGCGCTTTAATCCAGGAGGAGTGCTGTTCATATATTCCTGACCACAAACATGAGACAGACAATCACCTTGAGGTAATTCAGCAGGTGTCGGCTATGACCAAACCAGGACCAAATCCATTGAGAGCCTTTTTCCAGAGATTGTTTGGGGGTGTGGGGCAGTATCCTAATGAACATCCTGATTGCCATCTGTGTAGGAATGATCCTACTGGTGGTATGTGCTTGCTGCTGCATCCCCTGCATGAAAAGACTGATTAAAGACTTTATAGACATGTCAGTTTCAGAAACCTTGTACCAAGGTGCTGAACTTGAAGAATTGTTGAAAAATTGAAAATGCTTTCATAAGTTTAAACTGAATGACTCTCTTAACTGCAAATCCTGAGTAGGAAGAGGTTAGGGGGAAGAAAAACTGTTTATGCTTATTTTGAAAGTAGAATAAAAGTATTAAACGGGGGGAAATGTCAGAAAAATATGTATTAGTAATATGCTTAGTGCATTTAAGGTTTAAAAAGGGTTAACACATTTATTCTATTTCACACTGCATAAATCTGCACGAGCTGCTGAGACATTCCAATCCTGTTATGTCATAAAAATATGTGCAGCTATGATCTGCTTATGCTTTGGAAATTAACAGGAAAGCATTTAATTTCTGCTAATGTCATGAAAATAATAATAGATGCTTCATTTCTACTAATGTCATGAGACTTAAAGAGTTATTGATTTTCTGCTTATGCTATGAGAAAATACACAGCTGCAGAAGCTATTGATAATGAAAACAAAGGCTGTTTGAAAATATGAAATGTAATCAGCATTTACTTGTACCTAAGCTAGAAATGTACCTTGAAATGTAACACACATATATTAGAACTGCACAACTGAAGAATAGAAAGTTTGTAGTAGGCTAAAAATAAGCCCCCAAGGCCAGGTTGTTTTTCTCAAATGTTTTTCATAAATCCAGTCATGTCAGCAGGAAATCCAAGTAACATTTTCTATGTAACACATAGTGAGTTTCAAATCTGAACATGTCAGCAGGAAATCTAGGTAACATTTTCTATAGAACAATACAGAAAGCTGTGTCTAACTACGTCAACCATAGAAAAGTAACATTTCATAGAACTGTATAAAAGAAGCATACTGCCTACTAGTAAATTGGACAAAATCCTGTATCCACATGTTTTGTCTCCTTGCTGCAAGTAATAAAAGGTGCCATACCTGAACCTTACGTGAATTGGTCTTTGAAGTTTTTTCCTTTGACAGAGCTAAATACAAATGGATAGCTAAAATTCTCAATGGTGAGATAGAGCAGTAATTAGAGTTCTGGCTTTGCATGCAACAGTTGACAGTTTGAGTACAAAGACAAGTCCTCCATTTTTACATGGGAAAGTATTGTTAAAAATTATTTTTTATTTATAAATGATGTAGTATTTGATATTTGTTAACCAGGGTGGTGAAGCTGGTCCATAATTGAAGTGTCAGTGGATATATGCTGTGAAACCCCCATGAAAACATAACTGTCCCATACAGTACAGACACACCCCAAAGTAATGTCATAAAAGCACACAGGGGGATGTCATGTAAAGTAAAATATATACATTTAATAATATGCCAGTTAAAGCACACAGGGGATGTCATGTAAAGTAAAATATATACACTTAATAATATGTCAGTAATGAGTAATTAATGTCCAATTCAAAACTGTTTTTGACCTAAAAACTGAGCAATGCTTAGCCGGTTTCAGCATTACTTAGAAGTCTATTTGAAGCAGTATTCAGCCCAGCTGAGTGGATATGCGCACTGCTAAGCATTGCTCAGCATCTACCCCTTTAAACACTGCTCAACTCAGCTTAGTGGGTTTAGGCACCACTGAGCTGTGCTCAGCGTTTTCAACAATGGCCCAATGACTGCAAAGGGTGGGAATATGGCCTTATTTAAACTGCACAGGTGGGAATATAGCCAGAACCTGTAGTAGTTTGATCTCCACAGGAACTATGTCTGGATAGGGAGCAAGCTTTCAGGTGTAGTGCTGTGGCATCTTGGGGTCCAGGATCATGGCTGGGCTCCTTGTGAAAGACCATGACAACAGACTGGTGCAGGGCCAGTACCAGGGTTCACAATATAAAATGGAGGCCTGGGACCATCTGGCACATGATCTCTCCAGTGCCACTGGAATCCCACAAACTGGTGTGCAGGTACAGCAATTCTGACCTAAAGCATGGGAAAGGGGTGCTTTTGGCCCAATGGATCAAAGAAGCTCGATATGGGAATGCCCCAGTAGTGAGTAATTATCTCGCCCATATCAGTACCAAAATGACATTCCACCTGCCGGCTATATTATTGAGGGGTTTAATGGGCCATTGTGAGTGGCAGAGTCCATATTAGTGATTTTTAGTTCATTTCCTTTATTCTGCTATTTAATTTTTTTCCCTCTATTTCCGCTGTGTTTAAGCCTCGCAGCTCACCGTGCAAACCCGCAGAGTTAGTGCAAACATTGCTGAGCAGAAAAGGCCCTCCCCTAGACATGAACACGCTTATCATTTCTTGAACCAGCTAAGCACATCTAAGCAGCCTCAGACAAACACCCTTGCTTAGGTGTGCTTAGCTGTGCGCAAATAGGAGCCGCAGAGCTCCAATGTGCTTACACCAAGCATGACATTCCCCCTTTTCATGTCAGGTGCTTCTTCTGCTTACACCACTACATTATAGCTTCTACATGGTTAGGTACCCGTGGACACAGTCTCCCATTTTGCTATTCAATAAAGTTAGCTCATTTACATACAACTACTGGCTTATACCCTAGTTATACCACTTCACCTGAGCCTATGTCCTTAGCAACCACTGTCATGTGTTATTGTTATGAGTCTGCATGCTGTCGCCTGTAATGGCAAAATTTATGTTTCACATTTAATTTACTTTTTACTGATTTTTTTTACTTGAGCGCAATTGCGTTTGAGTGCCTCTGCGCTCTGCTTAAATGGCTGAAATTGGCTAAAAAAAACTTTTGATTTTTTCAAATTTAAAACACTTTGGCATGCCAATGGCCCTAGTTTTGGCCATTGGCAAGACTAATAAACATAATACATGCTTTACTTTGAGCTGTCCTGCCCCATTTTGATTTTTGCAGAAATGTACATGGTTACTAACTGAATACATTTCTGCTGCTTACACGGCTCTAACACAGATGCCTGTTTGCTTGCTAGATTGCAAATTCACCTTATTTGCATGGTTTCAGCAGCAAATGAGGTGATTTTCATTATTCCATCACGTCCATGCCAGAATAGTATTAGGAGGATTTTGCATGCCCCAAGCCTTGTTTACTGGATCCCACAAGCTCTGAACTCCATGTTCAAGCCATGCCACTATGCTTACACAGAGATTATCTCCATGTAAGCTTTATTAAATTCCAGGGACAGTGTGGACAGGGTACAATGGAGAAAATCTGCAACCTTTCCTGCCACCACCAAAGGCTAGAGGGAAATTGCCTACTCCGAGGTGATCTCTGCCTAACATGTAACATATAAAGCTATGTCAAACCCAGAGCTGTTGGACATGCTAAAGAAATCCCAATCCCTCCAAGCTACACACTCTAGGGACCTAAACATTATCACCAAAATAAACAGAACATGATGGAGGGATAGATTCCTGTCCCAGAGACTTCCCATACTCTGGAACAGGCTACCCATCTATGTCAAGCAAAGTTCTTCATTAGCACTCTTCAAGAAAAATCTTGATGAATGGATGTGAAATAGGAAATACACCCCGGGGATCACTTCTGTGTCTCTGCTCGACAGTGGCACAGGAAAATAACTTTCTTGGATGGCGTAAGCCAGATAACCTTGTTGGCTAGGCTTACGTAGGCCCTCAGGCCGATAGCCTAGTACCTACCTACGAACCTATGAGAACCCATCCCAGTTGAAACAAAGGTATATTTAGCATTACATATACTAGCTACTGGTACCCAGAGACCCACAAAGGATATATTAGGTGTGTCACATGCATCAGCCTCTAGAATATGACATCAGTTTTTAAATGCAATGCTACTGCATGCAAGGGAGCATATCCATTTCCCATGAACACCACAGGAAAGAGCAAGAACCATGCTGGAATTCTATGCAATAGCACACTTCTCTGAAGTACTAGTGGCCATAGATTGCATATACATACATTGGGAGAAGGGAAAAACGTACATCAACAGAAAAGGTTTCCACTCTATAACCTGTCAGGTTGTCTGCTTGTCCAAGGGATCATCTGCAATGTCTATGCAGATAACCCAGGCAGTTTTCACAACTCACATATGTGGCAGACTTTTGAAATTTACACCAAGTTTGCAAACAGTGCATTCTTCAAGGGCATCTAGTAGGGAATGCAGGTTATGAGCTGAAGCTCTGGCTCATAACACCCATGAGAAATCCATACAACCCCATGAAGCCCCTGCCAAAACTAAGAATATCATAGAATGTGCAACTGGTTTGCTTAAAGCAAGGTTCTACATATCATGAGGTGCACTGCAGCACCACCCTGGCACATATGCCAAAATTCGTACAGTCTGTGCCATGTTACACAATATAATTCTGTGGAAACAGCTTCAACAAGGATAGCAAGGGGCAAGACCACAGTTTCAAGGACCACAGGCAGAGTCAGCAGCAGCAGCAGGTAGAGATGAGGGAGAACCACCAGTTGCAGATGATACTAGCAGATGGAGGTAAGCACAGTATGCCCTGGCTAAGAGGCAAAGAATAGCACATACAATCACTACGTAGGCCAAAGCCTGAGATCTCATGCACATACACATAGCAAAACCGATGCCTGTCAGGCATCACAACCTTTATTTAAGCATGCAATGGCTTTGTTCTGATAGCATCAAACAGGGACAACCGCCAAGGACACAACTGTTACCTGTAATAACAAGGTAAGTGTAGAACCAGTAAATAAAAAAGTCTTAACGGATTGCTCTCATATGCAAATACTTATACATCCCTAAGTAGAGCTTTTTATCTGAGGTGTACAGTTATGTCAGTAATATCTCCTCTGTAAGATGTTTGCAACATACAGTTACATATCAGAAACAATAGTGTGCAGCAAGCATTTCAATTGACCACTGTCCATAAAACATGGAAAAGGTCAGTTATATTCTCATTTGCTCAATTATACCAAGAAGCAAGACTGAAGTACTTAATGCTTCCAAATGCTGTAATGCCAGTAATAACTGAAATATGATCCGATTCAACAATTATAGAAGTAATCCATTCACAATTGAATAGGAACAAGAAACCAACAACTTTAGCTCTGTAATACATATTGCATCAGACTTATGTGTGACCCTAAGTCATAAAAACATGTGCAAAGGGCATGGCACAGTCATCATCATTTACACAGGGTGAGGGTGGGGGGAGGGCAAGGCTGACACCAAAGAAGTAATGATGTGTGAGTAATGAATGTACATATCTCTCAGAGGATACAGTGTTCAGGGCTAGTAACAACAGATGTATAGCAGTCAACAGTACTGTTTAGATAGTTTGCATGTGTATAAAGTGGTATGAGCAAGTGAATTATTTTTTTCAATGTGTGCGTATGCGTCTTTATGAGCACAATCCAACACTGTGTTAGCACTATGTTCTGGCATCTTAGAAAACTGTGAGATGTGCATTATATACTACTTAGTTCAGAATCATTGCCCTGACCAGGAGAACCACCTCTGTCATGAGTTGCACTGCTATTTCCATTGCCTTGGCTATAAGCTGGGGTACTACTTTAATGTGAGTAATGTCTGCTGGATGAGCTCTCATCAGAACTATGCCCAGAACTATAACCTTATGGTATACCATGTCTGGGTGTGGACACTGCAATCAGTGATGGTGCAGTGTATGTTGTGTCACTGCGGGAGCAGGATGTTGCATGGCCATATTTGCTAACACCAGAAGATGTAGCAGTTGTACAGCCATGTGGATACCCACCGTCCACTAACAGATATTCCATCACAGAAACTGCCTAATCCAGTGTGTTGTTTATCCTGTCTAAAGAGCTGACCACATGGAGCCAATTACATCAGAATGTATAACATTTAGTAGTTCCACTATCTCTTTCAATGCCCTACGGAACATACTTATGCCTCCACTGTTGCCATACACATATGTCTGTCAACACCTAATGACACCCCACCTTCAGAAGGAGAGGGGACAGCAGACCTCCTCTGAGCACCCTACCAACCCTCCTGTGTGGCACCATGCCCTCACAATAGCTATGAGGAGAGGCAATCAGCTCTTCAAGCAGAGTAACTGCACTAGCCTGATGAACTGTGTCAACCTCAATCTGTCCTTTATCAGAGGTTTCTGTGTCCTGGGTATGTGTAGGCATACTGACTGTGTCCAAAACATGGACAAGGAGTGCAGGAGTCACAATCTCAGTGTCAGACTTACCCACTGCACCCCCAGACTGTGCCTTTTCATCACCATCATCATCATCAGAGGCTACTGATACTCTGACATCAGGTTGTAGGAGTTCCTCATTGCCACTCTCAAGATCACCTATGGTAACAAGCAATAAACACAACAAACAGAAAAATAGATAGTAAAATGTATCACATATTTTCCTTATAATAAAGGTATGCTATACTTCTTAACAGATGCTACAAAAACTTTACTTCCATAGAGACCTGAATCTAGCTTATATACAGTATTAACAATAAGCAAATGAGTACTTACCATGAGCAAGTGGGCTGTCAGCCTACAATCCAGAAGTGCCTGTCTGTGAGGAATGGAAAGGAATGAAGTCTGCTAAGTATCACGATGTAAAGGAAACAAGAAAAAGAGAAAATTCCCCTTTACAAGTGCATATTTATTTCTCATAAAAAATTTAGTGAACATTTAGCTGTCCCCAGCAAACCCAAAGGAAATGTCAATATTTGTGTATGACTGTAGTCTGACTCACAGTTATTGCTGGCTCTACACATATATATATATATATATATATATATATATATATATATATATATATATATATATATATATATAGCTTTGCAATCACTAACATGAATTGCAGAAAGTCGAATGGTTGATGTGCGAACACACGATTGTTAAGGTGCAGGAAATAGAACTGAAAGAGATTGAACAAGGTTAGCCGAGACTGTGGAGGAAGGTCGTGCTTCATTGAGGAACAGGGAAGTAGCCCATTTCCTCACTGTAATGTGATTTCAGAGTTGGTATATTTATGTTGGGGTGGTGTGGGGGCGAAGCCCCCCCTGCATAGTAGTAGAAGTTAGCTGAGTCTGTCGGGTGGAAGACTGTAATGTTGAAAATGTTGAATAGACATTCCCATTTTCAACATTCCAGTCTTATGCTGTTGTAAGATTCCTACGTTATTTTTCTGTGTTGTCATTGTTTGACTGGATCAGTTTCGAACATACCACGATAAACCTATATATATATATATATATATATATATATATATATATATATATATATATATATATATATATATATATATATATACATATATGTGTGTGTGTGTGTGTGTGTGTGTGTGTGTATATTTTACACATCTTAGATTTATTTATATAAAGATATAACACTGAAATTTGCTTCTTGCATATCTGAAAGGTCTGCTTGTGACACTCTGGGTCTGTCATTCACATCTGCACTAACATTAATAATTCTGGTAGAATCCTCTGCTGAGCTATCTGGATGTCTGATAGTGGACAGAAACTCTTCTATTTCAGTTATTGGTGGTTCAGAAGCAGGACCACCCTTTGTAGCCACCTGTTCCTGGGGAATTGCAGTGGCCCTACAGGAGGGCAGAGGTTATCATATCAGTTGGTCAGTGACTTATCTGGTAGTAGGTTCTCCCATGCCCTCTGACAGCATTAAGATCATCAACCAACTGCTGCCATATCCTGTCTCAGACAAAATGGTCACATCTACGTCTTTCTAACAGAAAAGCTCCATGGTTATGTAAGGCCTGGATAATTACCTCATTTTCTGCATCACTATATGGTGTCTTATAGGGTACAGATGTCTTTTTTGGAGCCATATCCCTGTATGACATGGAACAGAAAATAGACACAAAAAGTAAATATAATAGAATGGGTGTGAGCGCAGTTATGTGTTACTGTATGCATCCAACATGCATGCAAATGATTTCTGTGTTAAATGCATGGGTACATGTTTTTTCCCAAAGGGGATAACTATGCATTTCTTGGCATTATGCTTGAGCCCATGGCTTTGGCACCAAGCATCTGTTTCTGTAAGGCCCTTTTGTAGAATATCCACATAATTTGGGGATTCAATAATGGCTCCCAGTTTGCAGTCATCTGCGAACTTTGTTAGCCAGAGTCCCTTAATGTTGGCCTCTACTTCAGAGAAGTAGATGGCAAACAAGAGCTGTCCCAGGACTGAACCCTAAGGTAATCCACTTGTCACTTGTCTGGAGCTGGATTTGAAATCAGCTACTTTTACAGTCTGGGTTCTATCAGTAAGCCAGTTGGCAACCCATTGAGTGATGTAGGGATTTATGCCCAGCTTAGTAAGTTTATCTATGATTCCAGAGTGGGGAATGGTGTCAAAGGCCTTGGCAAGGTCCAGATAGGCTGTGTGGACTGCCTTACCATCGTCCACAGCTCTGGAGACTGAGTCGAAGAAGTGAATCAGGTTTAGGAGATAAGATCGGCCCTTCATGAACCCAAACTGGGTGGGTTCCAGTGTTTGAAGGTTGCCAGTGTCTTTGTTTATAAGTTCCATGATAACGCGTTCCATGCCCTTGCAGATCAGGCTCGTCAGACTGATGAGAAGGTAGTTCCCAGGATCAAAGGTGGATCTCCCCTTGTGGAGTGGGATAACTGTAGCTGTGTGCCACTCAGTGGGTATGAAGCCTGAGGTGAGGCTATGCTTAAACATGACTCATAGGTGAGGTGCCAGTTCATTTTGTTGTTCATGTAGTACACAGCCTGGGGTGTCATCTGGTCCCATGGATGCTATATTCTTAGCTTTGGAGAGTGAGGTTTCTACCTGTGTGGCCGTGATTACCGGAATTTGGCAATCTTTTGGTATTGAGATGGGCCCTTTAGGGGGTGAGAGGGGGGTGAAGTTGGCACTAAATTGATCTGTCAGGATATTAGCAATATCCTTGGGATCAGTATATTTAATGCCATTATGTTGTAGCTCAGAGCATATCTGAGCATTGCCATTTAGATTCTTGACATAACTATAGAATGCCTTGCAACTGTCTTTGGAATCTTTAGCAATTTTATTTTCATAACTAGCTTTGGAGGATTTTATGAGGGATCTCAGCTTCTTGCTGAGGCTGGTAAGGGAGTTTTTTGCATCCTGGGATTTTCCTCTTTTCTGCAACAGTTTCTTTCTTCTGTTGTATAGTTTGTTTATGGCAGGGGACCACCAGATTGGCTTCCTTTTTTTGGCAGAAAGCATCTTGGTTCTATTTGGGATGGCATGATTCATGCACAAGTGGATGTGCTGATACAGTGCCTTAGTGCAGGATTCAGCAGTCGAACTTTCAGCTTCCATCTGCATGGATGTCATGAAGTTTGTCACTTCAGACTTGAGTAGCATGAAGTTGACTTTGGAGAAGTTTTTTTATTGAGGTTTCCTTACTGTGGGGGGGGGGTGGGATGTGGATGTCAAGGGTGATTTGCTTATGGTCAGACCTGACCAATGAGGGGGTGACCACTAGTGCTGGTAATGACCAGGTCTAGCATATTGGAGCCCATGGTGGGACAATGGATTAGTTGATCCAGGGCGTTGGAATTTATGAATTCCAAGAACCGGTGGGAAAAGGTGTTTGTACCCAAGTAGTTTTCTCAGTTAATGGCAGGGTAGTTGAAATCACCCAGTATTAGGGTGTTTGGTTGCATCTTAATATTTTCCAGTATGTTTAGAAAGGTGTGGTGAGAATCTTGGGGCATGGTGTGGGATCTGTAGCAAGCTACAATTGGATTGCAGTCTTACCTAGTGTTAGTTGCACCTGAAGAATTTCAGATGCATTGTGTTGGGCAACTAGCCTGGAGGTGTGAATATCCTTGGTGAATATGGACACTCCTCCACATTTAGTGTTTTGGTCTTAGTTTGGTGGCCAAAAAGTGTAGCAAGAGTTGTAGCCTGGTATTGCAGGGGTGCTCTCTGGAGCCTTGAACCAGGTCTCAGTTACTGCACAGATATCAATGTTCTCCATTTTTAGGAGTGCCTCAAGAGAGTGCATTTTGAGGTTTAGACTTCTAGCATTGAGTAGCATTACCTTCAGATTTTGCATGCTTGTATCTGTTACAGTGGTGGTTTGGTCCTTTGAACCTTGCCTAAAAAAAAGCACTATAGGGCTGGCAAGAGCTTTAGCAAGTAACCTGAATCCCAGGGGTGACAGCTGCAGACCAACTCTGGAAAAGCATCGTGGTTGTCTATCATGTCGTCCCAGGCAGACAGATACTGGATCCCCTTTGAATGACACCAGAAGCTTGGCCAATTGTTGAAGTCAATCATTTTGTCCTTATACTGTGGTATCATTCTGGGCGAAGGCAGGATGCTACTCAGGGCTAGGGTCATACCTGCCTGGGGCACATGATCCGAGAGCTCTTCCATGTCTCTTTTCATGTAGTCCACGGAGGTACTTATCAAGTCATTCACTCCAACATGGACAATGACAGAGTCGTATTTGTACTTGTTGTAGAGTGACTTGAGTGCATGCGTTATGTGGCAGATCCTGGCACCTGACAGGCAGCTGACTGTAATTTTCTCCTTGTTCAACCTAGTGAGTGGGACATCAGTGTGCCTGACTATAGAGTCACCTATGATTAAAGTGTTGGGTACGTTGTCTTGTCTAGGGGCTGTTGTTGGGTGGCACACTGGTGTTGTGAGCTATGTGTCACTTTGGTTGTGACTGGTGTTTGTTTGCATTTTAGCTTCGGAGGTCCTTGTTGCTTGGGCAGGTTAATGTTAAGGGCCTCCGCATATGTGGGTTTAGTGTTGCTGTGTGTGGGTGTTGATGGTGTGAGTTTTGAAGGACTATGTGTTGCTTTAGGTGTAGTGCAGGTGTTAACCTTTTCCTCTTGAATATCACAAACTTGGCTGGAGAGAGCTTTGCTTCCAGTTTGGCTATATAAGTACATCTCTCACAGGTTGTAGTGTTCGGTGGTAGGAGGAGAGAGTTGTCTGTGGACATAAGGCAGTTGCTGCATTGCCCCAGTATGCCCAAACTCACCAGGTGGACAGCAGAAATCATTGGAAGTTGACCCTTTGACATGCCTGTTTAGGTGCTTTTTTGTAACGTACAAGAGCTGTTTCCTCTTACCTTTGCAAGGTACTTTGCAATTTTAGGCTTAGTGCCTACAATTAATTTCTCCTTATTAACAAGGAGAGTTGAATGTTTGTTTCAGTTTAAGGCTTCCTAGTGCTTTCCAGCAAGTTCTAGAGTAAGTGCTAGTCACAGGGGTTATTAACCTCTGAACAAATGTATGACAATGATACAGTCTACCTGTTATGTTCCTTTCTTGAGTTAATCCTAGAAAATAATGTATTCATGTTTGATGGAAGATTATATTTGCAGAAATGGTGTGTTGTTATGGGCACCCGTTGTGTAAATACATACTCAAATTTAGTCATGCATTTCTGAGAGATTCACCATCTTTCCAGTTCAACATATTTTGAGCAAGTAAAATTTTACAGATGCTTTGTTGATGATGTCTTTATGTTGTGGAAAGGGGATGCAGATTCCTTACATGACTATTCAGCACATAGAATTTACTACTGATTTTTTTACGATTTACAGTTAACAGTTCATATGATGAAATTGAATTTCTAGATGTGTTGGTTAGGAAAACAGCAGAGAACACACTTATAACATCCTTATACTGCAAACCATGCTGGAAGAATAGTTTATTATGTATTGAAAGCATGCATCTCAGATACATTTTTCCCAACATAGTTAAGAGTCAATACATGAGGGTGTCTAGGATACCTAGAGAAGATGATACATTTCAAAGGGATGTCATCAATTTGTCTGCATTATTTAAAGACAGGGATTATAATACACTTATGATAAATAATGTGCAAAATGAAGTTTTATCTTCAAGGTTAAATAGTGGTGACGTTTCTTTATCTCACGCATCAGGAAATTCTAAAAGGGGTGGAGATAGGCCATTGATATCCTTTAATATTAAGTATACCAGTGACATTAGCATTATAAGGAAAATCTTGGATAAGAATTGGCGTCTCCTTACCATGGATTCACAAGCAGCATAAATAGTGGGGAATAACCCCACAATTATATACAAAAACTGTCACAACTTGAAACAATTCTTATGTGACAATAAACAACATACTGACAGTCAGTATGATAGAGTAGGTACCTTTCCCTGTGGATGATGTGACATTTGTAGCTATATTACAAAAGAACAATACTTTGAATATGCACAGATGCATTTTATTTTTAATCCCAGATTTTATGCTGACTACAATACCATGTATGTGGTTTATTTGGCTACCTGTAACCACTGTTCATATTTCTATATAGGCAAAATCATACAGAGGCTACAAGACAGGGTAAACAAAGACCTATATGCGATAAGGACTAAGAATATGAACAATGCTCTGGCAAAGCATATTTTAGAATATTCAGAACATAATTTTAGTTTCAGAGTTATGCAATGTTTACAACACAATATGAGAGGGGGGTGACCAAAACAGTTGGTTGGAACAAATGGAACAAAAATGGAATTTTAGATTACATGCTTACAGGTTTCTTGGTGTTATTGCTATGTCAGCATTAAGCCTGTCCTACAAGGGCGGAGGATTAAAACAAGATGAATGAAATCTGGCTTAACACATCCCCTGTTAATTGCTTACTCTTTTGATAGGCTGTTTTTAGCTATAAATATGTTTATTTTGCTTAGTACTGTGAGCTGATGAAGCATAGAAATATGCGAAAGCACTCGTCCTTTTATGTATTTTAATAAAGAAGTTCCCAATGTTGTGGTTGCTCTGCTGGTTTTTTTATCTACAGTTTGCTTGGTGTTCCAGTTTGAACATTTGGGAGTATTTGGCTGCTTTGTTTCTTCTATTCTTCTAATGATAGGTATTTTGTGTGCCATTAGTAAGAGCACATGATTACATTATATTATCTGCCTACAACTCCTGGTTCAACACACTGACGAGATCATTGTTTTGATATGAACTAAAGCCATTTGAATGTCAGACGTCTCCTGTGGTGCTTGCATGTCTGATACTATTCTCTATAATGTTTAACTAGATATGTAGGATGTTCAAATACAGCAGTGCTTAATTTCTTCAAGTGTGACTGTCATTGGAGTCATGGTTGTACATATTTGTAGTGGCAACTTTTACAAGCCCTGATTGGCTGTAAAAAGAATACTACCAGAAACATCTCCTTGATAATGTACCTCCAATGTCATCCCTTTAGATATGCTGTATATCTCAATTGTAGTCATTATTCTCCTGTGGCACTGGATACTGATAATGTGCTACATAGATGGTGTAAGTGAATAGGTAGGTGGTTTGATTCCATCACTGCTTCAATAGCATAACAATTATTGCTGTCATATACCATTGAACACCTCATAATCACCCTTATATATCTTTCTAATTATAATATTGAATTACAACGGCAGTCTGTTACACTAGCAGATCTTAGCATCACCGTGGAAAATTACTTTTTGTCCACACGATGATTGCATACTGCTAACATAACTGCAGTATGTCAAATTTAGAGTGCATATTCTCCTGTGTTGCATGACTTTGATAGTCTGCTTTGTACATTGTGTAACTACATATGTTGGATGTTTGATTCTTGCTATAAGTGTGTCTTTCACCGTCATATTATATGATGTGTAGCTGTATAGTGCTATTGCACCCTTCAACCACTTTTTAGCATAAATATCCAGCTCATTAACAGTGGTGATGTCATCCATTTAACTGTGCACTTCCTCAGCTGCTCATTAACAGTGGTGATGTCATCCATTTAACTGTGCACTTCCTCAGCTGCTCATTAACAGTGGTGATGTCATCCATTTAACTGTGCACTTCCTCAGCTGTACCTCAACATAGTTGTGTGGTGTTTGTGATTCCGCCAGTGATGTTTAGCTTGTGATCTTGGGCAGTTATTTGAAATGCATCCATTACTGCTCAGACTATGTTGTGTCAATGTTATCATCACTGCGCATGTTGCTAACACTGTTGTCAAGAACAGTTGCTTTGTACACATATACATGTTGCTCTGTCTTACTAAAAGCTAGGACAATTTTTCATATAGTAATGTTTTTATTCAGAGTAATGATGACATTTGATTTCATGCTCCTACATAACATATGTGGGAATTGTTATCCTCTGCCATGAGGGGAATGAGACAACATGTTATTTGTTTTTGTCATACTACAGCAATTACAGGCATGCATATCCCTTACAGAAAAAGCATGATGTGATGCCTTCACATAACCACATATGTCACAATTGTGCTTACATTTCTACCATGGTGCATTCATCCTGTAAATTATTATGCATTGTCTTCTGTCAAATGGTTATATGTTCAACATCCAAATTCAGTGCCTGTTGGCATTGTTGTGCCTTATACTGTAGTGCATGAATGACATTCATCACAGTTAGTGATGTGTCCATTTACAGTGTAAGAGTCCTCCATGATTCTTGTCATCTCAGATAAAGTTTACCACACATACATCTGATGCAGTAAGACAACACAGGTGGATTGTCACCCTAGTAAGACTTCCATTGTGGTGCTTGTGATTCATTTGCATATAATTATTCAGTAGAGTCACATGGCTTACTGCAGTCCCTGAAAGAAGCAACATTATATGAATATACTGACATTACATAAACACCACTGTATCTAGTTATTCATATCCATTTTTATGTTGGACAATGATATGCCATTACAGGTTGTGATTGCATGGCGGTGAAATGTTTATTCAGGGCATGTTGTGCTGTGAGTGCTCCTGTGGCACATGCATTGAGTACTGGCATTTATAGCATACCTACACAGGCAGATTGGTGTTCAATTCTGGAACAGTGTGTGTCTTACATGACGGAAACAGTTTTCTTGTCAAAAAGCAGTCACATTGTAATGCTCAGTGTGGTGTGGACAGCAACATGTGTAGCTCCTTTCCAGCATTGTGAATTAATCATATTGTTCATATTATATTCAGACCTCCAGTGGTAACACACACATCCACTTCAGTTATTTGTGACAGCCTCCATTGCTGTCTGATTTGGCACATACAGTCAATACAGGACTCTAGAGAGAGCTTGGCATAATAAGTATGGGGTTGAATCTGCTTACATCTATCTGTCAGATAAATGTTTCACTCAACAATGGCTTACACACACTCAAAGGGCCAGCTTTTTTCAGGTATTTTCATACTAGGTAGGTTATCAATAGAACTTATATGAAATGATAGTGCTGTATACCCTTCAAGTGTCTTCTTCCTTACATGCCCGATATGCGTACGCCTGTGGTACCCATGATTGTTATGTATCTCTCTCTGATATTTATTCAAGCATGTGCCCGAAAATGACATGTTGCAAATGTTTCTCATGTCATTCATTACTCATATGCATTACCTACTCACAAGATAATTATCACCTGTGTTGAACATCTTTCTTCAGACAAGTGTTTAATACTGCAATTGTTTCTGTCACAATACAAGGCTTAACAGCTGACATGTGATTCCATAAGTGTTTCTTACTGCATGATATGCAGCAAGACCATCAGAAAATGTGATTAGTCCTCTGGAACAACACTTTCTATTGTATTACTGCTGTTGAAATGCTGTTATGTTACTGTCCCCTGTAGTTGCATGTCAGCATGTGTATCATGGGTCTATATTGGAAAGACGAAAGATGAAATAGGAGAACCCTATATGATTGACACATAAACGTCAATCTACAAAAAGAGTGAAGGACCAAAACGTTGAAAGACACACTGAATGGATTTCCCTGGCCAGCAGGGTGATTGTGGGGATAAGGAAATATATCCTTTTCCCCCACTGTAGAGCAGTCTTGGAGTTGGTATATATATAAGTGTGGGGGGGTGGGGGGTGCAGGGGGGCTTTCCCCCCTGTAAAAACATTAATAAAAGTGATTTGCATTGTGTTTGTTTACTTTGGGTTTACTTATGTGTATGGCACTGTTGCTTCTGGGAATCTGTTCCGCATTGTGCATTTCGGTGTTTCCGTCCTTCGCTCTATTTGTTGATCGACGTTTATGTATCGCTCTTCTGGGGTTCGCCAATTGCGGGTTTCACACTTATAATATAGACCCATGTATCATTACTATGTCAGACATGTTTGTAAATCAGCAATGGCAAAAATGGTCATCTGACATGTCATCTGCTCTGTCTTGGCATGTGTTGTTTATTATTAGATTGGTGTGTAGCATTTACATAACCATGCAACACTTGCTTGCCTATTACAAGCTCGTAGATGATGGACCCCTTTCTTGTTCATGCCACTGTCATTTCTTTGCAGAAACATGTTAACTTCTGAGTTACCTGACATTATAGCTGTAAGGTCTTTTTATTCTGGTGCATACATGGTGAGATGGACAGTACAGCGGTGCTGTTAGCTTGCATACATCCACTCCCTGTATATACATCCTTATATGCAATAACTGCATTCTATGCATTCATCCCTTGAAGTATCTTTTGCCCTTCTAAATGTTATCACAAGTTAAAGTGTTCCACATTTTTATTCCCCTTTGTTACACTGCAGCTTCGTGTCCCTAGCACATCCTTTATTAGCATGACCCTTAATATTTATGTTGGTAACTGAGGGATTACCATTGATATGGTACCTCTTCAACATTACTAAATCATTATAACACAATTTAAGTGTAACTATTCACCCATTTCACTTTCCTTCATTCTGTTTTGTTTCCCTGTACTTGCTATTAATATGTCTGGGATATAGAGTGTGCTCATATCTGAGCATTGACTGTATGTGATCTGTTTTGTTTACATTGTGTGCTTGTGATTGCAAGCACTGTTCCATGGCCATAAACACTATTGGTGACCATGAAAATGTGCTTACAAATGTGTAGACATGATGAACAGCATGCATATTCGATTAACACTGGTGCTTATTACCCTAACACATTTACATGTAGATGTAGTGATGTGCCTAAACGATTGTTAATGAATCCCAGAGTATGTGTTATGAGTGACACACAAAACTAGAAGGATTGCAGTCACTTGCTCACATCACCTGAATTCAAGTCACAGTTTGTTGACATTTGCTTGCATGTTGTTCGTGTCTTCATATCATGTGTAAAAAAATAACAAAACTCTTGCCCTGCAAGAACCAAACAATCACCATATATGAATACATTTATTGCAAGCATAAATACAGTTAAGCACGTTCATTCTGTCACACCAAGAACTTCTCTGAAGGACTGAAAATATTATCACAGATTTAGTAGGACTTAAACATTCCTTTTATTCAGCAATTATGTGGTTAAAGGATTCAAAGTGTCTCCCCTTATTCTTCTGATCAAAAATCAAAGGTGTAAAGCAGGCAGTTAAAGTGTTTCAGCTTCTAAATATTTGAGCAGTCAGGCTGAGTAGGAAATCCTTCATTGATGTATTATCTACTGCTCATAAGGTATTCTATTAATTTTGCCTCCACATTAAAACTAGCAAGAGACCAATTCTTTTGTATTGGACTAGAACAAAATCCTTTAGTTCCTAAAAGCTCTGATACAAATGCTGTTGAGTGACAGCTTCTGTAATGATCAGAAGATGAACTGTGTCGCACAGATGATAGTTAAAGTGATAGAATGTCAAGATCAGAGACAGCCTTGTGTTTTTTCTTTACATCTACTGAATATGGACCCCCCACTGAGTGGCATCTGTGAAAACCATATGATACGAACTGCAGTCTGGAAAGCCAACTTGTACAGCTTAATTTAGGATAGCTGTGAAAATAAGTGACTAATTTTCAGCAAACCAGAGAGCAACAGGAAAAAAAAAACATTTTTACGGTGTTATGTTTTTAATTGTAGCTACAACAGAGTATATATTTTCCCTCTGATAGAAGAGTAATAGTTCAGTTTTATTGCCATGCTGGTAAAAGTCAAGATGTTGGGCTTATGCTTACATAGAGAAGGATCCTGACACCACAGGAGACCCATCATATATCTGTGGTAATGTTCCTCACAGAGATCCAAACAGACATCATCAGATAGGAAAGGCAGACCAGGAAATGACAGAGTATAAAGGGATATTTCCTATAAAAATCCATCACTGACACTGCCTTTTATGTATGCATATGTATATGTATATGTGTGTGTGTGTGTGTGTGTGTGTGTGTGTGTGTGTGTGTGTGTGTGTGTGTATATATATATATATATATATATATATATATATATATATATATATATATATATATATATATATATATATATATACACTTCATTGCTTTTTTATGATTTTTACGTTGTTTTGAATGGAAATAAACAAGCTCTATACTTGGAATATGCAAATTAAGTTTCAAAGCTGAAAGTCAGCAGTTATAGTATAGGCAAGAAAATGTTTTCACATGGTAATTTGGCATTATTGGGATTGCTCGTTTCTTTTTCTCATCTACTGTTTGTCTTTTTACTTTTTTTTTCTTTTCACCTACTACTATTTGTACATCTTGGATAATGATTCCTGCCTATGACTCCTCTTCATATTTGCACCTACAGTACAGTAAAACTCTGGGTGGCTGGGAAGAAAGTCATCATGCATAAATTAAAAGCAGTCTTGACATTTTTGACTTATAGCCCCCACCCCAACCTCAGTTTAAAATAGCCTTAAGATTGCTAACCATGAATTGTGCAGACTGCTATATGTAAATTAGAGAGTGCTGTTATAATGTTGATGGCACTGTATGCTTAAAATTTAATTATGAATATGCAGTTAATGTGTTACAATGTTTTTAGTTTTTGATTAAATAATTACTATTACTGATTTCTAATTTTTTCTTGAAGCATGATTCAAAACTAAGGCATCATTCCAGAAAGCCGCCTACTTTAAACCCCACAGTACTTTGTGTTATGATATATATAGATGGATTCATAAAGGTTACGACGAGTTATCCATTACAACAAAGCCAAGTGCCAGGGAGTTTATTGGTAAGGTAGAGGGTAGGGTGGCTATCATACTTTGAACTCCCATAGACTAATGAGTGAAGCCTGCAGAAATAAGTTGGGGTGACCACTAGTAACCAGGGAGAACTATCACTATGTGGGTCAGAGGGAACAATAGCCACCAGGAGAGAACTCTTCATTTTGTACCATATCAGCACATACACAAAACATGGGTGAGTGGAATTCTAGACACTAGGGATAACCTCTTGTATTGTAATGGCACGCACATATAATGGGGAAGGGGATGGACACTAGACACAAGGGATAGTGTCTGTAGCATGCCTTAAAGGCACTTAGCTAAAAATATGTAAAACATGGTGCTGAGAACCACTAGATACCAGGGATAATATTGACTAGTGTACCTTAAAGGCACTGAACTCTGCATCTCTGCCACAGTATACCTGGACACTAATCCACTGTGTTAAGTGAGAATTTAGTGAAGACAAGCTTCTACATACATACTGAGGATCTTGGGCATTAGTCAATGCCATACCTCTCGAGTGTAACCTCATTAAGAGGAACGTACCCCATTTGGGGTCTTAAAAAGTTTATGTTCCTTGAAGCTCTACATTGAAAGGGTCTGTCACACATTTAGTGTTAGGATTTTTTAACTGATGTTCATAGTAAATAGGAATGAATCATATTAACTCATTAAAAAATCTTTTTTTTTTTTTTTTATAAATAAAAGCAGCATATAGTAACCGTCCTATGACTTTCCTGGTTGAAGTTGGTAGTAAGCCATGAGTATGTATTCCACAATTTGTCCATTTTGTTCCACATTATGAAGGCTAGTGTTCCTTATTTTGGTTATTTTACTGAATAAAATTGTCTTAGAAACCTACAATGAGCATATAATACGTATCAATAGATATACGTTAGTATAAGTATTTCTTAATATATTTTTACATGATTTTTTTTATATGAAATTGTGATATAAGATATTTTTTAAACAGGAAGATTTTAACCTGTAGATATATATATATATATATATATATATATATATATATATATGTATTATTGTACATCTTTGTAGAATTTATGCATTTTCATTTGTAAGCATTCACTTTCAAGTGTTTAGTTCTCATAAATTAATGGAAATAATGCTTTAGTAGCATTAAATGGTATTAATATATTTACTGAGTACTATTACTTTAAGGGCAGAACACAGTGATAGTTTTGGCACCCAAAATTTTATTTAAATGGCTATGAACCATTAAGTTAGTGTTCTGAGGAAGCCCACATGTGGTGAGTGAAAGCGCTTAACTTGTCATGAAAAGTGTATTATGTCAATAAAGCAGTTTGGATTTTAAACAGGTTTGTGGTTTCAAAGTTGAACCTTTGGATTATCACATATACAGTTGGGTGTTCAACGTTTTCAGTATTCAGTTCATAGTAAATAGGAACGAATCATATTAACTCATTAAAAAATCTTTTTTTTTTTTTTTTTTTTTTTTATAAATAAAAGCAGCATATAGTAACCGTCCTATGACTTTCCTAGTTGAAGTTGGTAGTAAGCCATGAGTATGTATTCCACATTTTGCCCATTTTGTTCCACATTATGAAGGCTAGTGTTCCTTATTTTGGAGATGGGAGGTTGAGAGCTCTGGTCAATGCCTGAAACATGTTTGATGGAGAGGAGCAAGAAACAGTAGGCTTACCTCTCAACTTTATAGTGCAGGACAGGATAAAATGAGGGAGGGATTTAAATATGATTCCATCAAATGATGAAAGTTGCTAGTCTACCAGCTTTTTCACTACTTTGGATTTACTGAAGGATAAGAAGTACGAAACTCTAATGCCTAGCTAGCATTATCAGCTGATTGAAAGCCTTCAAGATTAATGGGGACAGGAGAAAGGAGACTGCACCGACGTTCTGCCCACACGGGGCAGGTGTGGAATACATGGTGTTTGTGTGTGGGGGGAATTGTGGTGTGGGTGTATTTGTGTGTGTGTGGGGGGGGTGAATGGGAGGGTGTCTGTACTAACATGATGTGGCCAACATACCTTTCAACCTGCAGACTTTAAAAATAGGAACAAAGGCCCTTGAAAAAATGGCAACTTCCAGCTCAAAATCTGGGCATCAAATTAGCATAAAATTTAAATACCAAATAGCACACATCTCTTCCTGCTTCAAGAAGGAATAAGGGATACTACTCAGAAACACAATTAAAACAGATAGTGACAACATGGTAGAAACAATATAAGCACATTATCAAAGAGGCAGAGTAAAATCTTCTGAATTTAATGAACTGTAAAGCAAAATTCTACAACACAAGGCCATATATTTTTGTATCAGAAAAAGGGAGATGTAAGATGTGTGACCTGTCTCTTTATGTAATTGTCACCACTATTATTTTGGTCTTGTTCTGTGGTTCTCTGTGTACAAAGCAACTTCAAAAATCACTTGTGATGGGTGGGATTTAGAAAATTGTGTGACGAGATAAAAAAAGGTGGAAAATAGGGTGTACCTCAAAAAACAGGGACATCTTGTAAAGGGATAAATAAGGTCTAAAAATATAAATGTGCCTCCAAAATAGGGACAGTTGAGAGCTCTGGCCTGCCACGAACTGTGTTAACTGCTGCTGGAAATCTGCACTTCATTGTGGTTAACCTAATTCAGATACATGCAAATTAGTCTATAATGAGATCTTTCCTCATTGCTACTAATCTGTTTCTGAACACCCTATTTTCCACCTTTTCTTTTCCGATCTTGTAGCCCAGGCAGGTATGGCCCTAGCCCTGAGTAGCATTCTGCCATCACCCAGAATGATGCCGCAGTACAAGGACAAAATGATTAACTTCAACAATCCGCTAAGCTTCTGGTGCCATTCTAAAGGGATCCAGTATCTGTCTGTCTGGGATGACATGGTCGACAGACCACGATGCTTTGCCAGAGATGGCCTGCACCTGTCACCCCTGGGATTCTGGATCCTGGCTAAAGTTCTTTCCGCCCCTATAGTGCCTTTTTTAGGCAAGGTTCAAATGACAAATTCACCACCGTAACAGGAACAGGCAAGCAAAAACTGAGGGTGATGCTACTCAATACTAGAAGTCTAAATCTCAAAATGCACTCACTCGAGGCACTCCTTAAAATGGAGAACATCAATATCTGTGCAGTGACTGAGACCTGGTTCAAGGCTCCAGAGAGCACCCCTGCACTAGCAGGCTATAACTCATACCACACTTTTCGGCCATGTAACCTGGACCGGAACACCAATGGCGGAGGTGTGTCAATATTCATTAAGGATATCCACACCTCCAGGCTAGTTGCACAGCATAATGCAGCCGAAGTTATCCAACTGCAACTAACTCTGGGCAAAACTGCAATCCAAATTGTAGCTTGCTACAGATCACCCACCATGCCCCAGGATTCCCACTCCTCTTTTCTTGATGTACTAGAAAATATTAGGGTTCAACCAAACACCCTAATAATGGGCAATTTCAACTACCCCACCATTAATTGGGAAAACTACTCATGTACCAACTCCTTCGCTCAACGCTTTCTGGAATTCATAAACTCCAATGCCCTGGATCAACTTATCCACACCCCCACCAGGGGCAATAATATCCTAGATCTAGTCATTACCAACATGAGTGACCGGTGATCCACACCTGAAGTCAATGCCTCATTGGTCCGATCCGACCATAAGCTAATTACCTAGATATCCACATCCTGCCCCCACCCCCCCATTAAGGAAACCATGGTAAAAAAAATTATCCAAAGCCAACTTCATGCTTCTTAAGACAGAAGTGAACTTCATGACACCCATGCAGATGGACAGTACAGTTATGGCTACTGAATCCTATATAATTGCACTTTATAAGCACTTACATGAGTGCATGGATCGTGCTATCCCAAACAGAACCAATACACTATCCTCCAAAAAAAGGAAGCCAATCTGGTGGTCCCCTGCCATAAACAAACTGTACAACAGAAGGAAGAAACTGTTGCAAAAGAGAGTAAAATCACACGAGTGGAGGAGCTCCCTGGTCAGCCTCAGTAAGAAGCTGAGATCCCTGATAACATCCTCCAAAGCTGGTTACGAAAACAAAATCGCCACTGATTCTAAAGACAACCACAAAGCATTCTATAGCTATGTCAAGAATCTCAATGGCAACATTCAGATCTGCTCTCAGTTACAGCACAATAGCACTAAATATACAGACCCAACTGATATTGCCAACATCCTGGCAGATAGGTTCAGTGCTAACTTTACCCCCCTCTCACCCCCTAAAGAGCCCATCTCTATACCGGAAGAATGCAAAGTTCCTGTAATCACGGCTGCACAGGTAAAAAACACACTCTTCAAAGCCAAGAACACAGCATCCTTGGGACTTGACAACATCCCAGGCTGCGTTCTACACGAACTACAAAACGAACTGGCACCCCACCTAAGTACCATGTTCAATCATAGCCTCACCTCAGGCTTTGTGCCTGCTGAATGGTGCTCAGCAACGGTTATCATACTCCACAAGGGGGAGCCACCACAGACCCCGGGAACTACCGCCCCATTAGCCTGACAAGCCTGGTCTGCAAGACCATGGAACGTATCATCATGGAACTTATAAACAAAGACATTGGTAATCTCCAAACTCTGGACCCCACCCAGTTTGGGTTTGTAAAAGGCAGATTATGTCTCCTAAACCTGATAAACTTCTTTGAAGCAGTCACCAAAGCTGTAGACAAGGGTAAGGTGGTTCACACAGCCTATCTAGATCTTGCCAAGGCTTTCAATACCATTCCCCACTCTGGAATTATAGATAAACTCACTAAACTAGGTATAAATCCCTATGTCACAAGATGGGTTGCCAACTGG